>NC_056732.1:58115162-58202662 GCF_019279795.1 Protopterus annectens
AATCAGAGTTTGGTCTTGAATGCAAAGCAGACATCGATGTTTTCTTCAGCAGATAGATTTCTTCCTTGTGTTTCTAATGCTAATAGGAAACAATGGGTTTTTGGTTAACCTGTAATATATAGAATTGAACTACATTACACACCATACTTCTCATCTGACCCTGTTCATACCACTCACCTGTCCCTGATCATACCTCCCTAATCATACCACTCCGCCATCCAAGATAATACCTGTCACATCTCCCTGATTTCAGGGAGGTCGTTGATCTTACTCTCACATGTCCCCTGATCATACCTCTCAACTTTCCCTGATTTTCAGGGAGGTCCTTGTTCATACCTCTCAACTGTCCAGATTTTTAGGGATTTCCTAATTTTTACTCAAATTTTAGCTCTGCCCCTCTTAATCACTTCTAAAACTGATAACTTTTGCAGAAAAGGTTTTTGAACAGTTAATGAATAATGACAATTGTTAAAGTTATAGACTTCTTTTACTTCAGAAAATGTATTTTCATTGTCATTCTTGAAAATATCATTTCTTGGTTCTCATCCAATAAAAGCAATGAAACTATACTCCTAGGTGATGTAAATATAAACTGGACTTCTATTCAATCACCTACATTACCTCAGAATATAAACCTATACAACTATACCCAAATAATTACCTCTCCTACCATATTTAATAAAGATATTCTGGACTAGATATTAGTTTTTCACCCCACTTCCATTTCTGACAACAGCAGCCTACCTTACTCCCTCAGTGATCATCCCCCTGCCTTTGTTTATTGCTTACCATCCTCCCTCCATCTTCACCACAACTACATCACAACTCATATCCTAAAAAACTTCAACCCTCTAGCTTTTTCTGACTCACTAAAACATATGAACTGGAACCCTGTAAAAACCCTGCGTCTTGATGATGCTGTTACATACTTCAGTACTACATTCAATAACCTACTTGATAGCTTTACACCCCCCCCCCCAGAACTAAAAGAATCAAAACCAAATTCCATATCTTGGAAGCATTACCATAAATCTAAAACACATACCACCCTTACTGAATATAAGTAGCTTCATATTAAAGTGAAAAAACAAATTGCTTTAGACTGAAAGTTCTATTAATACAAGCTTCAAAACAATCAGTATATCTCCTGGCAAACAAGACAATCCCTGCCCTGACCCTAACTCTTCAGATCATATCTTTGCTACCCAAGTCAAGTCTTTCTTTATTGATTCAATAGCCAAGATCACCACATCATCCTCCAATAACACTTCTACTCCACCCTCATCCCACACCCTCAACTCTAGTCCCACTGACATCAACAGTACTCAACTTCCCCCCTTTATCTTGCAACCTGTCTCTCTACACACCATAAAAAAACTTCTACTAAAACTAAAACCATCCTCTTATGCCTCAGACAACCTTCCATCCAACTTTCTCAAGCTAGCTGCCGATGGCATAGCCCTCCCCACCACTATACTTATCAACCATTCAATCCAAGAATCCTATGTACCTCTCCTCGGAAAGAGAGCATTCATCATTCCCCTCCACAAAGGAGACAATGATACTGAAATCTCCAACTTCCATCCTATAACCATCCTGTCTCCTATCTCAAAAGTCCTTGAAAAATGCATACACTTGCAACTCCTTCTCTACCTCCAAGACAATCAACTTCTTTCTGCAACTCAACATGGATTTAGACCTGGACATAGTACTACCATTACCCTTCTCTCCTTCTTTGACATCATCAACTTTGCCCGAGACTCTGGCAACATTGTATCTACCCTTCTCCTAGACTTATCAAAGGCCTTCAGTACTGTTTCCCACAACCTTCCCTTATCCAAATTCTCTCTTCTCAATTTCTCATCCTCCTCTATTAACTGGTTTTCCAGTTACCTTTCTAATGGACAGTAAGCCGTCAAGTGGAACAATAGTACCTCTTCCTTCTTTTACACTCCAACAGGAGTTCCACAAGGCTCAATACCGGGTCCCTTACTTTTTAACATCTTTATTAATAATTTTCATCAGTGCATCCCTAATACCAAACTTGTCCAATAAGCAGACAATTCCACCATAATTTGCTATGCTCACTCTATCCCCAAACTTATGCAGCTAACACAAGATGCCTTCTCTTGTACCAAGTCTTGGATGCTGAATAATCACTTTGCTCTCAGTGCATCCCAAACCAAAATCATAATCTTTACCCCATCTAAAAACACCCCAGTTGATAAAAATTCCTTCTCCATAGTCAATCAGAATAAGATTCCCAGTGAAATAGTCTCCCATAAAACACTTCTAGGTGATGAATATTTAAACTTTGACATTCACATACAAACTAGTATTAAGAAAACACACCAAAAGCTCAAAATGTTGTATCGTCACAGCTGTTATCTCAATCCCTCATAAAACATATACTCTCTATTTCCTACCTCATCCCCTCTCTCTTGTATGGCACCCCACTCCTCACCAACATTCAATCCTCCCTAAAGTCAAAACTGTCATACTGCTACAATAAAATCTCTAAGTTTGCTACTGAGACCAAATCATCCTCCCACCACTGTGATGCACTCCAGTCCTTGAACTGTCTGGAACTCCCCTGCTATCTCTCTTACATTCAAATTTTAACTTCTCACAAACTCATTTTCAAACCCTCTAATTGCCCTTCCCTGTCCTCCATACTCACCTTGCATCATCCTGACAGACTACTCAGGTCCAGTAACCAGAACCTCCTTGAAGTGTACAAACCCTTACATGCACCTGGGCAATTTCTCCTGTCTTTCTCCCTCACTCGCCTGTGGAATTCACTACCCCCCAACATTTAAATCACCCAAAACCACTCTGCCTTCAAGACCATGCTCCATTCCCATCTTTCTTTTCACTGGGAATGCTCATGTTATCACCCCACCTGACTCCCTCTATCAATTTCATTTCCACTCCCTCTCCCTTTCCTCCTTTCTCATAACTCACCATAGTGACTCCCTTCATTTCATTTCGACTCCCTCTCCCTTTTTCCTTTCTCATAACTCACCCTAGTGACTCCCTTCATTTAATTTCTACTCCCTCTCCCCTTTCTCCTTTCTCATAACACACCCTAGTTACTCCCTTCATTTAATTTCCACTCCCTCTCCCTTTTCTCCTCTCATAACTCACCCTAGTGACTCTGTTCATTTCATTTCCACTCCCTCTCCCTTTTCTCCTCTCATAACTCACCCTAGTGACTCCCTTCATTTCATTTCCACTCCCTCTCTTTTCCTTTCTCATAACTCACCCTAGTGACTCCCTTCATTTCATTTCTACTCCCTCTCCCTTTTTCCTTTCTCATAACTCACCCTAGTGACTCCCTTCATTTAATTTCCACTCCCTCCCTTTTTTTCTTTCTCATAACTCACCCTAGTGACTCCCTTCATTTAATTTCTACTCCCTCTCCCCTTTCTCCTTTCTCATAACTCACCCTAGTTACTCCCTTCATTTCATTTCCACTCCCTCTCCCTTTTCTCCTCTCATAACTCACCCTAGTGACTCCCTTCATTTCATTTCCACTCCCTCTCCCTTTTTCCTTTCTCATAACTCAGCATATTCACCTTTCACTGTTCTACTCTCCTCATCTTATGCTTCCTACCTCTCACCTCATGAAACTTTAAGTGCATGTGCCTGCACTCCAAATTATACTTAAGTACTCCAAAATACTTATGTTTTAATTTTATTCAATGCTTTGTTGCAACACTTTGCTCAAATGTGATCATTTTGTCTACTATATTAATGTGTTTTAGCAGTTTTTGAAAATTGTCTTATGCTTGTTAACTTTGTTGATATTAGCTTTGTAATAATTGTATATGGAGCTTTTCTCCCTCGGCCTCCATTTTAAACGGGCTCATTTTAGCCCAATGGACTTTCCCCGGTTAAAAAATGCAAATAAATAAAATAAAAATAAATAAATAAATACATTTTCTTATTCTGTTAATGACTTAAGTTAATAATACTAATATTTTCAAAAGTGTCCTTGATTGTCCCTGTTTATTTCTGGTTTTGTCCCTGACTGTGTTGAGATTTGTCCCCTATTCTTTAAGAGTTATGATACACACAAAAAACAGTGTAAGGACTTCTTCCAGATGTCTAGCATAGACAAATTTCATTGTGTGTTTGATTTTATGCCACATGGATACATACTGGTTAAGCATAGCTAGGTGAGGCAAAGGGGGCAGCCCACTGGGGCTTTAGTGAGGTGCATTAATGGAATTAATGTGCCAAGATTGCATTTGTGAGCAGAACAGAAAGGCTTAAGGCTGTGTTTGTGTGGCAGGTAGCAGCTGCTTTTTTAACTTAAGGGCTTAGTACTCCCCCTGACATAAGCTATACCAAGTAGTTGATATAATTTAAAAGAAAAAAAATTTTTTTTTTTTTTTGGGGGGGGGGCACCCAATCGGAGAATTGCACCAAGTGCCATAATTTATTTTATTTTATTTCATTTATTTAAATTTGATGATCGGGGAAGTTCACTGGGCCAAGAGGAGCCCATTTTCAGTGGAGGTCAGAGAAGAAAAACTCCACGATAATTGCAAGTTACATTTCACATGTTACAAAAGGACATAGTCCATAGAGCTAATTAAACATTTATAGATAAGTTCCATGATATTTGCAATTGGCTTGTCACAATGTTACAAAAATGAAAAGACATAATTCAATACAGAAATTTCAACATTTGCATAAAGTGAATATTTTTGTTATACACTCAATTGTAGGATTAACATTTCAAAATATATAGCTACTAGCCATTAGTAGGTTAGGAAAATATTATGCATGGAGAGGGTAATAGTATATTTGAGATTGGAGAGTATAGTACAATATATAGAGAGAAAATTAGTTTTTAGTAGAGGAGGGATTGTTTTGGGTGGGATCAAGTAATAACAGAGGTATTTGGATGAGTCAGTGCAAGGTGGAATGAGGGGGGAGGGGTTTAAGTTGGAGCGTGGAAAGGACATTCACATTTGGAAGAAAGATGAGATAGTAGCTGAGATTTGAAATTTGTATGGTTAGGTAGGTTGCATAGGTGTGTGGGGAGAGAGTTCCACTGTTTAGCTAAGGAGTGGGACAGAAGTAGACTGCCAGAAGCTCATGCAGGTTTGTGGACCTAGAGGAGATTTTGTTTTTTGGATCTGAGTTAGCAGTTGGGAATGTAAGGTTTTAAGGAAGTAGTGAGAGCTGGGAAGTTGACAGGTTTAAAGATGAACTTGTGGGCTTTAGTGAGTTGTAGGTAATTGAGGTAGCTGGGTAGTTCAAGCCAGTTGTGGGTGAGGAGGGAGGGGCAGTGGTGGGATGAGTTTTTTGAATTGGTTGCAATTTTGGAGATCTTGCGGTAGCTGGATTCAAATTTGGACCAAAGGCCAAGATGGAGATTAGTGAAAAGAGGGGCACCATACATAAGGTAGGGGAGTAAGAAGGTGGATGCAAGAGATTGATGGGTAGAAGGGCTTAGGAAGTGGTTGTACCTGTAGAGGAGACCAGGAAGTGGTTGTGCCTGTAGAGACCTAACTTTTTGCGGATTTTTTTGATTGTGGAGTGGATGTGGATGTCAAATGTTAGATCAAGCAATAATGATGCCAAGAAGCTTAATGTTGGGAACGATTTCAAGGAGGGTGTTGTTTTGGCTCTGTATGGTGAATGTGGACTTGTCAATGGAGCTTTTGGTAGGGAAAAAACATTAGTTTGGTTTTATTTGCATTTAGTGCCAGATGGTTAGACTGCATCCAGGTTTCTGTTTTGGAGAAGGCTAGTTGGGTTTTTGCTAGAAGCTCAGGGTGGAAGCTGAGCAGATGATTGTTGAGTCATCTGCATATTGGATGAGAGATGAGTCTGGGATGGATTGGTGAAAGTTGTTATTGAATAGGTTGAAGAGAAGAGGGCCAAGAACAGAACCTTGTGGGACACCTGTGGGTGTGGGAAGGAAGGGGGAGGTTGAAGTTTCCCACTGGACAGCTTGTTGGAGGTTGGACAAGTAGTTGAAAAGCTAGGCAATGGTGGTGGGAGAGAGGTGTAGGGTGGAGAGTTGGGATATAAATAGGGTGTGTGAGATGGTGTTAAAGGCCTTTGACAGAAGTAGGAATTGTGGGGATTCAAACTTGCCTGAGTTGCATTAAAGGTTTATGGTTTCAAGAAAAGAAAAAATGGCAGTCATGGTGCTGTGGCCAGGGCAGGATCCATGTTTGATAGGGAAGAGGAGATTGTTTAGTGTTAGGTGTGCCATGAGTTGTGCTTGTATTGTTTTCTCTAGTATTTTAGAAAGAGGAGAAAGGATGGCAATAGGCCTGTAGTTGGTGGTATCATTATTTTTGTCACCTTTGTGGAGGGGGGTGATGTAAGCATGGCACCAGATAAAAGGGACGTATGATTCTTGTATGGATCTATTTATAAGAATAGAGATGGGATAGGCAATGCTGTCTGCAGATTGTTTGAGGAAGATGGGTGGAAGGTTGTCGGGTGCATTGTGACAGGGTTAGAGTTTGAGGATAAGTCTTTTTATAGTGCTTGTGGGAATGGGCTTGAGGCAGAAGGATGTGGAGGAAGGTTGATGATTGGAATGGTGGTTGGGGCAGGAGGGGGTGGTGGCAGAGGAGGGGATGGGATGGAGGCTGATAGTTTAGCTATGCAGTCTATGAAGAATGAGTTGAACTAGCTGGCTGTTTCAAGGCTGGATATGTTGGGGTCTGGGCAGGGGTTTCTTTGTTGCCAGGATGCAGCATGGGTGAGATGGAGTCCGAGAATTTTTTGGGATTTATTGAGTTCAAGCACTGGAATTTGGAATAGTGGGCTTTGTGGTCTTTAATTATTAGTTTTTTTTTTGTGGAGTTTCATAGTTGCTTATATTCTAGGAGGGTATTAGCCTTTTTATGTTTTTGATATTGTTTCCATTTTTGTCCCTTTGGTGCAAGGCTAGTTTAGTATCTTTTGATAACCATGGGAAGGGATTGGTTTTGATGCATTTGGTTTGGGGGGCTTGCTGATTGAGAAGGGTTAGGAATGAGTAGTTAAAGTAGAAAATGGCATCATCTAGAGGAAGGGTTTTTAGAGGGGACCGGTCTGTATGTTTTAACCATTCAGAGAAAGTTAGAGGGTTGAAAAAGGAGAGGTTGCGGGTTTGGATGTAGTGGTTTTGTTTATGCAGTGGAGAGGGGAGACAGTCGGCAAAGGCTGGTAGGTGATTGCTGACAGGATCAGGTAATGTTCTGGCTTTGGTGATGAAGTTTGGGTGAGTTGTTAGGATCCAGTCAATGATGGTACCAGAGGTACCATCTTTATTTGGTCTGGTTGGAGATTGTATTAGTTGGGAGAAGTTGTACAGGTTGATTGTGTGGGAAGGGGCTTCAGAGTTAATAGTATTTCAGTTGATGTTGGTATCACCGAGTATATAATTTTCATTTTTTTATATTGGAGGAGAACTAGGACAGGATGTTTTCAAGAGTTTTGATATTATCACCAGGGGGAATATAGAGGGCAGTGATACATATGGACTTGTGGTTGTTTATTTTTACTAAACCTATTATAATTTCAGCATTGGCAAAGGTTAGTATTTTATTGGAGTAAGGAGTTATGGTATGGGAGGTAGGGTAGATTATTGCTACTCTACCTCCTTTTTTGTGGGCTCTGTCATTGCAAATTATTTGGAAACCTGGTGGTAGGATTTCACTATCTTTTATATAGGTTTTCAGCCAGGTTTCAGAAGCAGCAGCAATGTCGGGGTGGTTATGGGAGAGCCAGGCATGGAGGCTAGGAATTTTGTTTTCTAGGCTTTGTGCATTAAGTGTTCTAAGGTGAATGGACTTTGAGTTTGTGGGTTGAGTGGAGGGTTTGGTGAGATTCTTGTTAGAGATGGGTCCAGGGTTGGGGTGGATGTCGCCGGCTAGAGAGAGAGAGAGATGTGGTGGAGTAGACGAGTGAGGCAGTGTTTTGGGCAAGAGTATATTGGGTTGGGTGAGAGTAGTGATTTTCTGGTACCACATTTAAGAGGGGAGTACAGGGGGGCTGGGTTGGGAGCAGTTTTGTTTGAAGAAATCGAGTGGGTTAGCGGTAAAGCGTTCATGTGAAATGGATGAGTAGGATGGGAAATGAGGATGATGGTAAGATGTAGTGGAGTGTGTGAGAGTTATGACAAGGGTTGGTAAAAAGTATGAAATAGGTAAGAGAAGAAAGAGAGATTATTAGAGAAAATGGGTTATAGGGAGAGATGTTATGTAGAGCATTGTAGGAGAGGTGGCTGTTTGGATGTTTGGGGTGATGTAGATATACAGGTGGTTGGTGTTTGGCTTAGGTGTGTTACGACTGGAGAGGTGTTGGGTGGAGAGGAGTCAGGGGATGTACAAAAGTACAGATAGTGGGGCCGGGTGGGATTTGGGGGCAGGGAAGGGGACCGGAGTGAGCTTGAAGGGTGAACAGAGCAAGTTACACCTTCCAGGAAGAGCAGCAGTCTCCAAATAGAAAACAATCAGTGAGAAAGTTAGCAACTACAGAAATAGGGCAGTCTATTGTTTTTGTTTGAATGTCACCTTTCTGTTTGTTTTTATTATTTATGCACCGATTGGGAACTGCAGTTCACTGAGAAGTAGGAAAATAATGTAGTTATGCCAGGGGTTTTAGAAAGGGACATGCAGCAAGTGCACACTACTGAGAGATGCCCGTGGGACAGACAAAAACAGAGTGTCGTCAGGCAGAGGTTTTTAGCATTTAAAGATGGCACCGCAGTTCAGTGGAGAAGTAAGTAAACTCTCAAGAGGAAGAGGGAGGGAATAGACAGGATTGACAGGACTGGGAAACTTACAATAAAATTATGTTAGGAGACTGAGAAAAGGTAGGAGCTAAAAGCCAGGGCTTGGAGAAAGCTGTGAAAAAAACAGGTTTGACAGGGCTAGGAAAGTTACACTAGAATTATGTTAGGAGAACAATAAAAGGGGGGGGACTATGGACCAGGACTTGGAGAAAGCTGTGAGAAGAGAAAAAACAATCAACCATCTAACCCAGGTCAGTACCTAAAGGTGTCAGTTTATCTGTGTGAATTCAAAACCAGATTTAGTAGAGCATCTGGGAAGCAGAATATAAAATAAATGTAACACTTTTGGGAAACTGTATATATTTGTTACAATAAACAGGAGAATAAAATATAAGAATATAAAATAAATGTGGTATACAAGATAAATAAAATATAAGAATATAAAATAAATGCAAAACTTTGGAAAAATGTATATATTTGTTACAGTAAATGGGAGGAAAAGGAGGGGGGGGGGGTCCAGTAGTGTGCACAGCATAAGAATCAGTAGGAGTATCAGAGAAGATTATAATAGGCCTACACTGCTCACAGTCTGTTGATAAAAGTAGAACTTGCAGTTGTTTTTACTGGTTTGTACAGTTGACCACTCTCTGTGTTCTTGTATGCAGGCAGTTGCTTCAGTTTTTTTTTTTTTGTTGGACCTTTGAATGTGTTTAAGGGAATGTAAGGAGAGAGAGAGAGAGAGAGAGAGATGTTAATATGAAGCCAGAAAAGGGGGTAGGTCAAGTAAATAAGTGGAAATAAGAGACAGGCAAGGAAATATCACAATTTAAGTAGTTCACCTAAGCAGTACTTAATCAAATATCATACCATGACCGCCGAAAAACGTGCACGCTGATTGGCCAGCGTGCCCGTTGTAAATCGAGTTATACTAATGGAAAAGGTCCGTGCCGGACTTTTTCCATTAGTATAACGATTTTAAACATTGTCTCGCTATGTTAAATGGGTTTAACATAGCGAGACAGTTAAATAAGCAACGGAGATCTCTGTTGCTTATTTTAAAGCTGTCTCATGTTAAACCCATTTAACATAGCGAGAGTGTTTAACAACGGAGAAAGCAAGATCTCCGTTGCTTTTTATTTTGCTATGTTAAATGAGTTTAACATAGCGAGACAGTTTAAAATAAGCAACGGACATCTCCGTTGCTTATTTTAAAACTGTCTCATGTTAAACTCATTTAACATAGCTTAAAAAGCAACAGAGACCTTGCTTTCTCCGTTGCTTTTGCCCACAGCTCTGATGTACTGCACAGGCGCGCAGTACATCAGAACTGCCGCGGATGCCAGACATCTGCGGAAGGGCAGTAAACAGGCATTATACTATGCCATTATTTAAGAAAAGTAATAGTTTCTTTTCTTAAATAATGTCATGGTATAATAGCAATAACCCAACTGTGGGTAAATTTAGCATTACCCACACCCAGGCATGGGTTATTGCTATATTAGTTAAGGAACAAGCAGTGGTAATTAATTGTTCAGTAATATGAAATTCAGTCTACTGCCACCTTAATTTCACAGAATGCAGAGTAACTCATTGCTAGTACACTTTTCCAGCATGCTAGGAACCAAAAACACTAGACAACAGGTATGCACAATCTTTAAGAAATGGTTGCTGATGTTATTTGCTGCAGTTTAATTTATCCCAAGTGTTTTGGGTATCTAACACCATGATGGGACTAGACCCCATTCCTAAGTAAGCAGTCAGGTTACTATTGCAGTTCATGAAATTAGTACTTTTTCTGCAATGCAGTGCACAATGACACAGTTTATGTTGAAATAGCTGAAGTGGGTGAAATGGGTTGAACCACAGTGCATATTTTACTATTTTTAAATTATAGTGAAGATGATGGTTTGCTGAAGCAGCTGCAATTAGGCTCAACTGCAAAGCTATCTAGGGCTATGTGCTGGCTCTGCATCAGTGCTTCAATCATTTGTTGTGCTTTCTGAGCTACGGATATACAATCATTGTTCTATGACAGTCCATGATCATTAATTGAAATGTGTACATACATATACATATATATTCACTTTGAATCATCAAATGTTCAGAACATCGAAGTTCTGATCATCGAGACCAGAACATCAATGTTCAGAACATCAGAGGTTCAAAATGAACCATAAAAACAAGAACAAAATCACAAACACTATGTTATGCAGGGGGGCTTTGCCTCCCTGCACCCCCCATGTGGGGGGTTGTGCCCCCCACACCCCCCTACTTTAATATTCCAACTCCGAGATCGCACTACAGTGGGGTAAGGGAAATCTCCCATTTACTGCTATATGCGGTAGTGCTAAACGGGAGATTTCCTGTACCCTACCTGCAATGCCAACACTCAGATGGCACCCACACACACACACAATATGCAGGGAACCTTGTTGCCCTGCATACACACCCAACATTCCACAATCTCACTTACCTGGCACTTCCACTTTAAACCTTCGATGTTCTGAACATCGATGTTCTGGTCTCGATGATCAGAACGCTGATGTTCTGAACATTCGGTTATTTAAAGTGAACCCATACATATATATATATATATATATATATATATATATATATATATATTAATAGAGAGAGAGAGATAGGGATATATATATATATATAGATATAGATATAGATATTCAGATATAGACAGACTGATATGGATAGATACACACACACACACACACACACACACACACACACACACACACACACAGAGCAAGAGGTGTTCTTGTTCAATTCTCAACTGGGACACCTTTTGTGCGGAGTCTGCATGTCCTCCCTGTGGTCACGTGTGTTTCCTCCGGATGCCCCGGTTTCCTCCCACATTCCAAAGACACACAGTAGGTGGATTGGACACTGTAAATTGGCCATAGGTGAAAGTGTGTGTATGGCTAAGTGGTTTGAATGAACTACCCTGGTAGGGATAGCCATCCAGTAGTGTAAACCTTGACTCGAGATGATTGTCACTGCTGAACTGACACCCTGACCCCATACATACCTCTCAACTGTCAGATTTTCACAGAATGTCCAGATTTTTGCCACATATTTTTGGTCTGTTTCTCCAAAAATTGTGGTTTTCTGACAAATTATTGGCAAATCATTTAGGATTGCAGTCAGAAAACAATGAGAGACATTTGAGTATTAGAGTTCATATCCTTTGTAAAATTCATGCTAATGCAAAACCATCAGCTTTCTAAGTTTGTAAGAGTAATATTTAAAACTTGTCCCTATTTTTGGGCCTTTGTCCCACATTTTTAAGGCTTTGTCCAGATTTCTTGTTCTAAGCAGTTCAGAGGTATGACCCCATGTACAAAATGGGAAAATGGGTTGAAGTTCAGTGGCGTAGCTAGTACGGGGTGAGAGGGGCAGTCCACCCTGGGTGGCACTTTTTAATTAATGAGAAGCTATTTTTTTGGTCTAGCAACTGACACGGAAAGACAGAAGTCAAGTGGTGCTGTGGTACCTTTCCGTTTAGCTGATTTGCAGACCATGATACACGCACACACAGCTGCACTCCAGCAGGCAGCCCCTTTGACAGTTTGCAATGTTGGAAAAATAGTGGGAACCTGGGGCCGGAAAGTATATATGAAAAAGGACATGTAGTGCTACAAGAGACTTTTAATTGATTTGTTGTTATCTAAATGGATGCTTTGTATGGCTTAACACACTCAGTCAGAAGACTTGACTGCTCAGAGGTTACATGCATTCTTCTGAAAATTAGGTCTTCATTTTTTATGTAAAAAGTACTGTCATTCTTAAAGATTATTGCTGCCACTTTTATGTCAGGCTCTGCAGAGCCAATAATATTTAATGACTTTTTTAATATATAATGAAACATTTCTATGTCACAGTAATAGATTAATTTGATTTACTGATTTCAAAATATCATATGCTTAACTGGAAAAGTTAGAATACTACTGTGACTTTATAATACTATGTGATTTTTCAAAATGTAATACTGCAAGGGAGAAACTGCCCATTCAGTAAAAATTAACATTTTCATTACAGTTTTAACTAAAATGAAGCCCATGGCTTTTGGGCTTTTTCACAGGGAAAAGATTTAATAATCACACCTTATTCTTGGCTTTAGTACAAAGGTTATTAGAAAACCGCAGCAACAAAAAAAGTACAAAAGTGTGTGTGTGTGTGTGTGTGTGTGTGTGTGTGTGTGTGTGTGTGTGATATAAACTGTGCTGTATTCAGAATTACTTATTTACTTATTTTATATGTCTATTTGTGTATTCATTTTTGCTAAAAACACAGCAAAAATGGCTCAGAATTAAGCACTGTGATATATCCCTTTTTTGGGCCTTTGTGCCACTTATTTATGTCTTTGTCCAGATATTTTCATCTTAAGAGGTTGAGATGCATGGCTATATGTATTCTAGGTGTTTTCATGTGATTTTAGCTTATATATTAATTCACATTCTCTTATTCTGTCAATTCAAAGTCTCGAGTGAATTATAGTACCACAAATAGTTTGAGTATGACTGATCCTGATTATTTTTGGATTAGTTTAGTCCCACTCCCTGGTTCTTTTCAGATTTGTCCTTTTTGATTGGTTGAGAACTATGGTTCAGGTGGAAAGATTCCATGACACTTATGTGGCAACATTTGTACAGTACGATGGTGTGACTGTGTGGTTTATGCAGTCATGACAGTACTTTGCTTAGAGGACCCTATGCATGTCCCTGTCACCACAGATTTCTGTTTCATTCATTGTATGTGTATGTACGGCACAGCACTTGACATTTGAAGTCATCTGTCTACAGGTACTATTAAAACATCTTGTATTGATTTTCTGTATCTGCAAGAACATGTAGGCAGTTGACAGTGGTATCCTAGAGCAATTGGGGAAAAATGGATCGATAGGGGTATGTGATACCTTAAAAAGCTTGTTTTTATTTATGCACAGAAACTTGGAATGCATGCATACTGATACTGTGCGAGCTGTCCCTTTTTAACTTCTCCAAATGTTTTGGATTTCTAATACCATTTTTGTTAATTGGGTAGTATGTAGCACATGAAAGCCATTTAAACAGCAGTTAGTACAATATATACAACATTGATATTATTATTTCACTAAAAAGATTTAACTGTATTATGAAATAATTGTATTAAGTTGTTAAAACATCTGGACTTGTTGCATTCCTGAAAATGTGTATGGTCATTTATTCTTCTCTGTTGTTATTATTCTTGTTATTCTTCGTGACTGCCAATATTATTTACTATTATGCAGTAATATTTTTTCTCTCAGCTGTCAAATCTAATCCCATTCATAAGATGAAGAGAAGAAAAGAGAGTAGTGCTGCTTTTAGAAAAAAGACAAAGGCAAGGGAAGAAGAATTAAAAAAGAATGAAGGGGCTCTATTGAAATACCTCAATCCTGAAGAAACTACTATTACTGCTGCCCCTGAAGCACCTGAAGCAGCTTCCAAATTAAAACCAACTTTAAGTAGTCCACCAACTTCAAGAGATGAAGTGCATGATGAACAAAAAATTCCATCCATTAACTTAAAAGATGTTGGTCTTTGGCCAATCAAGATTAACGATGACACACGGATGTTACTGATGTGTCTGTGGTTCAGCACTTAGATTCGCATTTTAGTGAAGTAATTTATCAAGGTGTGTCAATCAAAGCATGAAACAGAAAACTTACATGCAACTATTTTTTTCGAACCCTACCAAATGGAGGAAAAAATGCTGAGATTGTGGTTAATTTACTGTCCTTCCAAGAAAGTTCTTTACTGCTTTTGTTGCAGACTATTTTCGGACAAAAGTTATTCCAATTTCTGTGGATGGATTCAGTATGTGGTGGAAACTGAATTTTAAAATATCCGAGCATGAATCCAGTGTGCCCACATTCAGAAATTCACACAGTGGAAGGAGATGGAAATCAGGATTAAATGTTAAGCAACTATTAATAAAAAAAATCAGGAAGTTATTGAAAATGAAGTGAAGAAGTAGAGGTAAATCCTTTCAAGATTGTTGGACATAATTAGATTCCTAGCGAAACAGAATTTGATGTTACAGGGTCACCAAGAAGGAATTCACAATGAAACTGACGTTGATGCTGAATTGACAGGAAATAGAGGAAGTTTTTAGAATTAGCACATTTGTCGGTGAAATATGACCCAGCGCTTCGAGAGCATATTCTCAGAATCAAGATGGGAAATAAATATGCTAAATCTTATATGTCACCTATGAGCCAAAGCAAATTTATAGAAATTTTGGGAAATAAAGCAAGAAGCAAAACCATAGAACAAGTTAAATGAGCCAAGTACTATTCTATAATATTCAACAGCATTCCTGACATTTCTCATAAGGATTAGATGAGCCAAGTTTTGTGCTACATTATAACTGATTGAGATAAAGTAAAGGTAGTGGAATCATTTGTCTATTTTATCAAAACAAAAGGTATAACCACCAAGAATGTTTCAAGCATGAGTTTGGAAAAACTAAAACATGATGGAATTGATATTCAAAATTGTAGACGACAAATGACAATGCTGCTGTAATGGCTGAACAATATACTGGTATTCAGAGATGCATAAAAGAAGTTAATGGAAAAGCAGTTTGTTGCTTGCACTAATCATTTGCTGAATTTGGCCAGTATACATGCAGCTTCTGTTGTTATAAATTCCGTCACTTTTTTTTGAACTTTGGAGCATTTGTTTACATTTTTTTCATCCTCTACTCATCGTTGGGATATTTGTCATTTGTCAAAGTCTCAAGCGCATAATAGAAACATGGTGGAGAACAAGGAGAGAAGCTGTAAGTGTTGTTAAAAATAAATAAATTCTCAGGCATTTTAAAAGCTTTAGAAGATTTAACAAAGTCTCAAGCGCATAATAGAAACATGGTGGAGAACAAGGAGAGAAGCTGTAAGTGTTGTTAAAAAATAAATACATTCTCAGGCATTTTAAAAGCTTTAGAAGATTTAACTTGTGAAGAAGAAAACACAGTTACCAGGTCAGATGCTGGCATACTACTTGCTGCTTTGCAGTTGTTTTCCTTTCTGTGCTTCTTTAGCCTGTGGGAATCTGTTCTTCTAGAAATTAATGACACACAGGCATGCCTTCAAACTAAAGGATTAAATATACAGCATTGTGATATAAAACTTGAAGCTTTAACAACATTTTTAATTGAAAATAGGCACAAGCTAGTAAGCAGTTCAATAACATATGCCAAAGATGTTTGTAATGATTTAGGAATAGTCATGGAGGAGCGTCAGTGTAGAAAGAAGAAAAAAATGTTTGGTGAAGAATCAAGTGCTGATGCTGAATTACCATATGAAACAGAATTGCGAAGAAAATCTTTTTCTTTGCTGGATAGAGTTATTCAAGAAATAACTATAAGATTTCAACAGCTTCATGTTCTTGCTGAGAAATATGCATTTGTTACTCCATCAAATCTTTTGAATGATGACTACGAGTGTCAACTACATTGTGATGATCAAAGTGACATTGATAAGGAAGATTTCCTCACTGAAAGAAAAAGACTTCAAAGTTTCATTGCTGTTGCTGCTAAGCAAGACAAAACAGACACATGGAGGGAAGGCCCCCTTGAACTTTTACAGTTTATTCAGAAATGTAATCTTGGGAATTAAGTTCCAAATATTGTAATACTGCTGTGAATTTTCCTTACAATTGCTGTTAGTGTTGGCAGCTGTGAGAGAAGTTTCTCTAAACTAAAACTGATAAAAAAATTACTTGAGATCTACTATGATCACCTTGCATTTAAGAATCCTTTCCGTACTCTCTATAGAACTCCAACTGACAGACAAAATAGACTTTGATAATGTCATTGACAATTTTGCTAAGAGAAAAGCAAGAAAAATAGCTTTGTAGATTGTTGTAATTAATTATTATTTAAAAGTATAGTTTAAAATAACTCATTTTTTTGTTTTTCTAGATGTCGTTTTCATTTTTTTTTTCTTTTACTATGTATGATGTGTATTATTACAAAAGACACAAGCTACCCTCCGAGGATGAACGGTGTTCCGACTGAAGATGCATGGTCTCTTCAAATTGTTATATAAGAATGGGTATCAGTGGTAATTTCCCATTCAAATCATTCCCTACCAGGGGACAGAACATACTAGATGTTTGTGTTCCCAAAGAAATTACTGTAACTTCAAGTCAAATTTTACTACCACTGATGTGCAGTGATCATGGAGTTATTAAGGTTAATTTGTTTCTAGATAATTCTGTCAATCTGAAATCTAAGCAAATGCACAGAAAGTTAATTACAGATTATATGTAAGCAAAACAGTCCTTATGTAAAACTAACTGGAGTGAGGTGTTCAGTGGAAAAACTGCAGATGGAATGTGAAAAGTTTTGAAATAGAAATTGTTTGAGTGCAAAAAATAAAAAAAAATGTTTAACATCAGGATCTAGGCAAACGACATCAGGGGGTAAAAGGTGAGAGACAAAAAATATATAAGAAATGGAAGAAAAGTCGAACTACAACTTTGAAAACTGAAATAAGCTAAATAAACAGATTTAAGCATAGTATGAGACAAGATCAAGAAAATTTTGAAGAACATTTATATAAAGATATTCAGCATAATAGGAAACCTTTTTATAGATACATAAGATGTGGAAGGAGTAAAGACACACAAACTGATAAACTATGTACAGATTCTATATTTATTCTTAGACACAACGAATTATAGATGTATTTACAAAATTTTATGCAAAACAGTTTGGCTCCACAAAAGGGATGATGAGTTGTTCTAGTGACATCCAGGTAACCTCACACACTGAAATCAAATTAGATTATATTGAAAAAGAACTGCTCAAACTGGATCCAAACAAAGCACAGGGAGGAGACAGAATTAGTAACAATAACCTGAGAACACTTCAGCAACAACTTACACTACCATTATATCTATTATTTACTAGGTCATATAAATATGGGGAGATTCCTCAAGATTGGAGACATGCTCTAATTAAATCTGTCTTTAAGGGAAAGATGGGTAGGATAAACCCAGAGTCATACAGACCCTTAAATCTATGTTCATGTTGTAGAAAGGTAGTGGAGAAGGTAATATTGGATACATTATTGTCAGAACTGGATAGGTTGGGACTTGAAACCATATATCAGCATGCATATGTTGAAAACATATTTATTACCACCTGTAACATGATGTTCTATAACAATATAATAACAGTTATGAATGAAAATTATGCTGTGATGTAGTTTATATAGATTTAACTTCAGGATTTGACAGGGTCATACACAAAATGCTGATCAATAAATTAGTACAATTAGGCATTGATGTACTGTTGATAAGATGGATAGCTGCATGGCTCACAAATAGATCACAGCAAGTATCATACAGCAACTGGACAGGTGAAATCCTTAGTTACAGTCAAGGTGTCTCACAGGGCTTGGTCCTAGGCCCTTACTTGTTTAGATTGTATCTTTCAGACCTAACTTTTTCATCTGAGGTGTTCTACAGTCTATATGCAGATGACCTGAAATTGGGTAAACTGATTATGTGTTATAGATAAGACATGTCTGCAAAATAACTTGATTAAATTGACCATTTGGGCACAGGAGACTAATATGCTGATACATACATGAAAAACCAAGTATATGAGATTTGGGAGACATAAATTGAAATGTGAATATTTAATACAGCATACACTGATTAAAACTGTAGACTCATTTAAGGACCTGGGTATATGGGTAGATTCAGCTATGAGTTTTTCTAATCATATCAACCAATTGGTTAATGATAGTTATAGAACTATAGGTTGTATAAAAAGATTTATAAAGTCTAGAAAAGCAAAAATAATGAAGTTATTGTTAGTTACATTAGACCCAAACTTGAGCATGGAATAACAATATGGAAACCCTATAAGAAAACAAGCATGAGTAAACTGGAAAGAGTATAGTGTTAATATACCAAGGGTGTCCATGGATGTGAAAAATTTAAACTATTATGAAAGACTAAAATATCTGAACTTGTACAGTGTCTCTTACAGATATCTAAGAGGAGATCGTATTCGGGTATATAGGGCATTTAGAGACAACTACCTCTGGGAATGTTTGGGGTTATCAAAAAGTACTAGAAAAACATCAGACAAGCTATGTAGAAAATTCTATAGGAATGAAAAGTGTACTAATTGGTTTTCTGACAGACTAGCCGCTGCATGGAACAGACTACCAAATTACATTAAAGCAACTACTTGTTTAGATATTTTTAAGAACAGCCTGGATACTTATTTTAGGAACACGTGTTTTGGTATATTGGCAAGCTAGAAGGGCATTAATGCCCGTGCTTGAATTATTTGTATGTATATTCCCTCTGCCTGCCTGCAGTTTAATTATCCATCTTAATTCTGACTTTCCAATGTCATTACAAAAATCACCCAGATGTGGACTTTTTTCTAATTTTTTAACTACAAGGAATTTAAATGTATGTCTGTCACCAAAATCTATTAAATGCTTTGTTAATGCATTACTGTAACCTCTAATCTTAATATGATATAAATGGAATGTATGAGAGAACATTTATCAGTAATCTGTTTAAATGATTATGCTTGTATTGTGTTTTGTATGGAATGATGCATTGCTATTATGATTGGTTCTTACTTGAATACTAGACTGTGATTGGAGGTTATTCAGTCAGATGACTTTATTTGTAGTTTAAATTTGTGAATGCTATTTTATTTTATATGGTCTGAAAAAGCAACATCTGAATTGTGAAAGCACTTTCTTGTTTTGTGTATATAAGCTTTTATACAAGTTTTATTAAAACGTTTGCATTTCTCTGCCATGTCTCAGTGACTTCTTCATTGACTTTTGGACTATGATGTGTATTATGTTTAATTTCGTATATGTATTATGTTTTATTTTGTGAGGGGGAGGGGCGGCAAAATCAAAGTCTGCCCCGGGCAGCACAAACTCTAGCTATGCCACTGAAGGTGGATGTTCTGCCTCTATACCAACATACTGATTGAACAAGTACTTTATTTACACTTCTTCATAAATTAATTTTTTCTCTATTTTTGATGCTGTGCTGCAACTTGGTTTGAGAGACAGTTTGTCTCTTGATTAAGTGTAATTATATTTCATTCAATTCTTTGTTTGAGTAATATTTCATGTTTTTAACATTGCATTTTAGTGCATTGAATCTAATTATTTATAATGTACGATATGAATGATCATGGCTTTTAGTCATATTTTGTATAACTATAAATTCAGTCCTTTGTTCAGACATATATATGCTTTGAAGTTTTATGTTTGCAATATTTTTTGTATAACATGGAATCTGAAGTAGGCAGACTTCATTTGTCTGCAACCTGTGGGTATCGGATCCGACATTGGATCCGAGCCGGCAGTTCAAAAGCTTTAGGATCTGAGCTCCTAGCTCCTCCCTCTACCCATAACCCCTTGCCAAGCCCTGACTGACCTCAGATTTTCATTTGCCGTGTTCGAGTAGCCAACGGATTTCACGAGCTCCTAGTAGCAAGTATTTCTCTTCAATATTTTGTCAGGAAAATTTCTTTTTCTTTAAAAAAAAAAAAAAAAAAAAAAAAATTTAGTTAAGTGTGTGTTTAGGCTTTTCTCCTCCTTTTAGTTTAATTTTTCTTGGGTTTTGCGTAGCTTTGAGTCTTTTTGTGTGTGTTAGTGTAGGCCTGTTAGGGTGTAGTCATGGCAGAAGCACCTAAGGCGATATTTTCGAAATGTACCGAGTGTGGCCACAAGCTTTCTCCAGCTGATGGCCACACTCGATGCGTTAAATGTCTGGGGGTTGAACACCTGTCATCTGGTTGTACCATATGTGCAGGGTTCAACCCCTGGGATTTAAGGGAGTGGAGGTCGAAGTTGGTTCTGGCGGGACTTATCCCTCCTGAATCGGCTTCGGCCTCTGCCCCTGCTAGTCAGCAGCCCTCCCCGGGTGCTGCGGTCCCCATTCCCCCGGCAGGGACTCAACCTCCCACCAAGAAGCCAGAGGATAGGGAGACCAGGAGAGAGAAAGAAAGGCACACGGAGAGGCACCACAAAAGATGGGCCCATACCTCTGTCTCGGCCCCTCCGTCTAAGCGGGCCTCTCCTGTGGCTTCTAGCTCTCCTCATTCTCATCTCCATTCTCCCCGGTTCTCTCCTGGACCCGAGGAGATGGAGACTGGTCCTACTTCGAGGTCACCGAGGCGGCATTCTAGGTCCGCCTCGGTGGCCTCATCGAGGTCCACCTTCTCTATGTCTGAAGCGGATATGGACCAGATGATGAGGTGTTTCATCCAGGCCCAGATGCAGATGGGAGTGCTCCTGGACCCCCCATCTGGGGGGGGCCTCGACCCCATGTTTTGTCCCCATAGCTCCTTCTCTGACCCGACTCCCGGGTTCAGAGCTGTCGGAGCCGGGCAGAGTTGGATCCGGGGGTGGTTCGGATCCGATTCGTAGGCGCTCCTCGGATCCGATCCATCCCTTGAGTGCTTCGGGTACTTCGGACCTGACCTCTCGGAGCCGGGGGCCGAGCCTCGGATCCGAGGGAGCTGGTGTGTCTTCGGCTCCGTCTAGGTCGGAGCGCACCGGTCTCTCGGATCCGACAGTCTCAGCGCCGGCTCTGATCCATGCGTCGGATCCGAGTGGGGGTCGGCTCTTGGGGCTTAGAGAGGTCGGCTCCCCCTCGGCCTTCGACGTGGTGGAAAGGGTGCTGTTGAGGACTTCTGGACCCCCGGTCCCTGCCGCGGCTCCACCCCGCACTCCCTCGCAGCTGGGCCAGGCTCCCATCAGCCGGTCCCAGGGACAGCCTGCCTCGATGTCCCAAGTAGTTCCCTTGGAACATCTGGGTGCTGGCGAGGACTCCCTGAGTCCATCACTGAAGACACAGACTTGGATGAAGGGGAGGGCTCCCCAAGATCACCCCCAGAGGATGTCTCATTTGGAGACATTATGGAAATGTTAAGGATCAGGGGGGGGGGTCTGCCCCCAAGGCCTCCTCAGATGATTCTGTGTTCTTGGAGGCATTTGAGGTGGGCCCATCTACGTCTTAGGTGTCCCCTCCTGCCGATCCTCTGGTGGACCTTATTGCCACCAGAGCGTGGAAGGATCCAGACACCGTTGAGCCTGTTCCCAAGTGCCCGGATCGTATCCTTAGTCCCCCTACAGACCGCACTCATTGGAGTAAGGGATCCCCAGTAGATGCCATGATGATGGCTGCAGCCACAAAGAGGGAGTTAGCTCAGGAGAGTCCCTCTATGCATCCCCCGAGCAAAGAGTCCTGCTCGATGGATCGCATTGGGAAGTGAGTCTTTAGTTCAGCAACCTTCTCTTTGAGAGCGCGGAACTACATGGCACATGTCATCAGGATGCAACGAGACCTGATTAAAGAGTACGCTGCATCCCCCCCAGAGTCCATATCGGCGGAGGACAGACATGTGTACTCCACCCATATGGCCACTCTCAGAGCGGTTTCAAATACTTCTATGCGGCTACTTTCTCACACAACTGAGGGAGCCGCTTGAGCTAGCGGAGCGGGCCTCGTCATGAGGCGTCAGGCCTGGCTCCGCCACTGTGACTTCGCAGAGCCCTTCAAAGCAACCTTCCCGAATGCCCCCTTCGATGGTTCTGCCCTTTTTAGCAAAACAGTTCGCGAAACGCTGGTCCAGAGCAAAAAGGACGGGAAGACGCTGTCTGCCATCGGAGTCCTCTTCTCAGCTCCCCAGAGGTCCTTCTCGAAGAACCAAAAGGGACAGAAGAAGATGTGGTTCCGGAAATCGCAGCAATCCCAACCTGCTCCAGACAACCAGTCCTTCCGTGGCAGAGGAGGACAGGGGGGTCGCCGTCCTAGAGGCAGAGGGGCTCCTAGGAACTTTGGGTCCAGAGAACCTTTCTCTGACAGACCCACGCTGCAACCCTGAGGGGTTGCCCGGCTGCCCATCTCTGGAGGCAGTCGGGGGGCGGTTTTCAAAGCACCTGACAACATGGGAGTCAATCACGTCAGACCGTTGGGTGCTTCGGGTGATATCCAGAGGCTATTCAATCCCCTTTCATGGAATTCCCAGATCCCAAAGCCTCCCAGATGTACCACCCGATCAAAGGGAGGCAGAAGCTATCGAGATCACACAGCTGCTAACAAAAAGAGCCATCCAGCGCATCCCCCGAGATCAGACCGGATCAGGGTTTTACTCCAAGTTCTTCTTGGTGCCAAAGAAGACGGGGGACTTAAGACCGATTCTAGACCTGTCACAACTGAACCTGTCTGTAACCAAGCAAAAGTTCCGGATGGTCACCTTACAATCTATCCTCCCCCTTTTGCGGGAGAATGACTGGATATGCTCCATAGACCTCAAGGACGCGTACTACCACATTCTCATGGATAGGCGGTCCAGGAGGTTCCTTCACTTCCGGCTGGGAGCCAGTCACTACCAGTTCAGGGTCCTTCCCTTTGCTCTCACCTCTGCCCCCAGGGTGTTTTCCAAAGTACTAGCAGTGGTCGCGGCCCACCTGAGACTCCAGGGAATTCAGGTATTTCCATACCTGGACGACTGGCTCCTCACGGCGTCATCAAGGCATCTGCTGTGCTCAGCCAGGGATTATTTCCTTCACATAGCCCCTCGGCTGGGCATCACCATAAACAAAGAGAAGTCTTCACTGAATCCCACACAGCTTATAGACTTTATAGGAGGAAGATTGGACACAAGAAAAATGCGGGCATTCCTCACCCCGGATCGACTGTCCAACCTGAGGTGTCATGTCGCGGCCATCTTACGACCTGCTCCGATGGCAGCTTCGGTCCTGAGGGCCCTAGGTTCAATGGCAGCAGCCATTCCGCTTCTTCATGCTCGACTTCACATGCGGATTCTTCAATGGACCCTCCAGGTCCAATGGTCCTCGCTCTACTTCCCTCTCAGCAGCCCGATAGCTATCAGCAAAGCATGCAGGAGCTCCCTTTTTTGGTGGCTCCAGTCAATGGAACTCCTAACAGGGAGACCTTTCTGTGCTGCTTTCCCCCTAGCCACGGTGACCACGGACGCTTCTCCCCTCGGGTGGGGGGGGCATTCAGCGGGCAAAATTATCCAAGGCACGTGGAACAGTTCAGAGGCCTCACTGCATATAAATGTCCTGGAGATGAGGGCAGTGCTATTAGCATTGCAAGCACTACACAGCCTTCTCCCTGCAGGGACTATTGCTATCCAGGCGGACAACATGTCAGTAGTCTGGTACATCAACAAACAGGGGGGAACCAGGTCCTATCCCCTTTGTCGAGAGGCCATGAGAGTCTGGGAATGGGCAATCTCCACCAATCGCTTTCTTGTGGCAACGCACATTCCGGGAAGGTCTAACATCCTAGCAGACAAGCTCAGTCGCACCATTCTTTCCCCTCATGAATGGTCTCTCAACACTCTAGTAGTGAAGCAGATTTTTGCCGCCTGGGGGCAACCCTGTTCCGATCTTTTTGCTTCTCCCTCAAACGCCAAATGCGACAGTTTCTTCGCTCTATTTACCCCATTCAGGGAACCCCCGAGAGATGCCCTGGTGCATGCTTGCCCTCCCGGTCTCCTTTATGCTTACCCTCCACTGCCTCTAATGCAGAAACTTTTGCAGAAAGCCAACAGCTTGGGGAGCAAAATGATTCTCATTGCCCCGTTCTGGCCTCATCAACCTTGGTTCCCTTTTGTGTGGTCTCACAGAGTGAATCCTCCCTGGATTCTAGATTCGATCCCGGATCTCATCTCCCATCCTCAAGGGCTCCCAATTCCGAACCTTCACACCCTGAAATTGACAGCCTGGCTGCTCCAGTTCCATCCCTGATAAGGACTCCTGGTATCTCGTCACCAGTGAAAGCCATCTTAGTGGCCGCCCATAAACCTTCCACTAGGAAGGTTTATCGAAGCAAATGGAAGAGGTTTTCTATTTGGGCAGAACATAATAACCTTGACCCCTTTTCTGCACCACTTTCAGCAGTACTGGACTTCTTGACAGACCTTTTACAGCAAGGAGCAAGCTCTTCCATGGTAAAGGTACAGATGGCAGCTATTTCCCATTACCATGTGGGTCTTGACTCAACACCTCTCATGGCTGCAAATATTTGCAAAACCTTCCTCAAAGGTGCATTTCTCTTGAGGCCTCCGGTTAAGGAAGCTATACCACCTTGGGACTTATCTCTAGTCCTGCAGGCCCTAACCGCTCCCCCCTTTGAGCCTGCAGCCTCTGTGGATTTAAAATACCTTTCCTGGAAAACTGCCTTCTTAGTAGCCATTACATCAGCTAGAAGAGTTTCTGAACTCCAGGCTTTATGCGTCAAACCACCGTATCTTTCCTTTTTTCCGGATAGGGTTTTCCTCAGGACCAATCCTTCCTTCCTGCCAAAGATTTCTTCAGAATCCAATATCAACCAATCGATTAACTTGCCAGTTTTTTTCCCCAACTATAAAAACAAAGGAGAATATAAATTACATTCTTTAGATGTTCACAGGCAGCTGCGCTTCTATATTCACAGAACAGCTGGTCATAGGAAATCCGATCAACTGTTCGTCTCCTTTGCAAAATTCACACTGGGTAAGGCAGTCTCTAAGGTTACCCTGTCGAAGTGGATTTCTAACTGTATCTTGCAGGCTTATGACACCTCAGGAAGGCCAGCTCCTCAGAGAATTACAGCGCATTCTACCAGGGCAGTATCCACGTCTGCTGCTTTTAAATCTAGAGTGCCATTAGATGATATCTGTGCAGCAGCCACTTGGACCTCATCTCATACTTTCATCTCGCATTATAAAGTGGATGTTGTTTCCAGAGGGAGAGCATCCTTTGGCTCTGCAGTGCTCCGGAACATCCTTCCATGACGGCTGCCCAAGGTTTAGGTAGCTGGGGACTCTGTCCCACAGGTTGCAGACAAATGAAGTCTGCCTACTTCAGATTAAGAAGTTATGTACTTACCATAACGTTCCATCTGAGTAGGTGACTTCATTTGGATGCAACGATCCCCCCCTCCATCCCCCTGACCTTCTTAGCAATATTAGTCCTGGTTTCCCAGGAATCTTTTATACTAGTATTTACAGGGCAAACTCAATCTGAGGTCAGTCAGGGCTTGGAAAGGGGTTATGGGTAGAGGGAGGAACTAGGAGCTCGGATCCTAAAGCTTTTGAACTGCCGGCTCGGATCCGATGTCGGATCCGATACCCACAGGTTGCATCCAAATGAAGTCACCTACTCAGATGGAACGTTATGGTGAGTACATAACTTCTTATTTCCCATCTACTGGTCAAGAGTACACTTAAAGAGAGTTAGCAATAGGCTCTGCTTTACATGGATGAGGAACCTTTTCCAGAGTTTGGAGATTCTCTGAAACACAAATTTGTCTCACCACCATGTTTTATTTAGTAAAAAGTAAAATTTAAAGCCTTGGGTATAATGTTACTGGTGCTGTTTATTTTGTGGATGTGCAAAAGGTCCATCAGAGCTGGATCCAAGGATGCCTTGTATGCCAGGCAGAGACCGCCCATCAGTAACATATAGAAGACAAAGCAGAGAGATGGGCGTTAAGGTCATCTGTACAGGACAATGCATTTATACCGTGAGTAAAATCATTTTATCAGGATTGATAAGAAGATGAGATTGCGAGAGGTCAGTTGAAAGACTGTTTATGAAGAGGTAAAAGAGGAGGGGACAGAGATCTGACCATTGGAGTATACCATAAAACAAAAATGATGAAATTGTTCCAGCTGCTAGGTCAACAATTGGTGTAATGATAAACTAAGCCCTATATTCTACAAACTAATTACTGAGCATATTTATAGTGATAAAAGAATCTGTCTCTGCTAAAAGAAATCTTTGCATCTTCAAATGATTTTGCAACTGTAGCTGCTGAATTAAAATCAGAATCAAAATATTGTTTTCAGGTTAGACCTTGAGGATGATTCAACAAAGCAGTAGGAGTTAAAATATCTTATATGACTAGTTTAAGACTGAATTGTTCAGTTGATATAAGCATTAAATATGGATTTTATAACTTGTACCACAAGAGAGTATGAGGTAACCTTGATATCAAATGAACATTAAATTTCCCTCCTTATAACTACAGAGCTATAGCCTTTTAATTGGCAACATGCATTTGAAACTACAAATAGCTTTAATGAGTGATTTCAAATAAAAAATATATATATGCACTACCATACCTGTAAGTACATACGCTGATAAGTAGTAGTCTTTGCTTCCCTGGCAGGTTAGTGATAGTTTTCAGGGATGTCAGGCTTAATTGCAAGTCTTGTGTACTCATTACTCTGATGAATAATCAAATTAACAATTTTAAGACTGAGATAGCAATGTCTAGGAGAATCTGCTTTTCTTCAAAATACAGCAATCTCAAACTTAGTTTACTCAAGATGAAGGTGATATGGAGGGTACATCCTCCAAACTGAGGGATACATTGTGATGAAGCAGCCTAACAGAGCACTAAGAAATATAACAGTCACCGTTTCGCTGTCATTTCAGACTTAGGATCGTCACTGATTAATGCATCTATTTTCAGTCATAAAGCAAGTTTTCAGTTATGATGATCAATTACATTTCATTATATATAAAAGCTTAAGTAAATCAAGATAATTTATCTTATTTCAATGGTTAAGTGAGATGGACTCCGTGGTACCTTTTTAATCATGCCCTAGACACATTAAGCTCCAAGATAAAGTAGTTTTAAGAAAGTGATAATACAAAACAGAACTAGACAGGTCTAAATAATTTTGATAATCTTAATTCACAATACAGTTGCTTGTACAAGACTTATATTATGCAGAATGTGAAGCTGTTTGATGCTAAAATAGCCAGATATGTGATTAAATGTTACAGAACCTACAGACATACATAGCATCCTACTAAGCAGTTGATTTGAGTAAATCATTTTATAGCCTAGCACATGCATTTCCTAATGTGTGTTACCTCCTACCATTTAAAGCCTAGAACATTTGATTTCTACTGTTTGCAACCCAGTTCCTAACAGATTGTGCTGTCAGACCTGGATTGTACTTATGGTAAGAAATTAATTCATCTAGGAAGTGTTTGAAGACAGTTAGGGAGCCACTTTGTTTAATATGAAGGGACAGTCTGTCGCAGGGAATGGAATTATTTGGGAGAAGTATCTACCCTGTCATCAGGTTCTGTTTATGTTGTGGTGGAGGCTCAGGGCATTTATAGTGTTGCTTGTGGTACTGTGAGTTTTGAACAGCTTGTAGAGGCCATGCAGGCCAGAGTCATTTGAGGTACTCAGCATAGGACATGAAATTCAGGCACTTAATTTTCATGTTGAGGAAGCATTCATCCCCAAGACCTAAGAAAGACCAAAAGTGACTGATGTATTTAGATCAGCTGGACTATTAGCAGATGCAGCATGGGTGGAAGGGCCACAGCAGATTGCCTGTGATGGAGGAGGCATTATTTGTGAAGAGTTGTGGAATATAAAAAACAATCAGGTTGTTCAAATCCTCATTCATTTCTCTTGAATGTCCATGGGAACTACTTAATGAAGAACACTCTATCTGTATCTACATATTTTTCTATCTATATAGATCTGTATAATGATGAGTGTCATTTAAAATCAGTATGCAAATGAGGTATGTACTTAGTGGATGATGGACAGCCATCTAGGTTCATTTACAATGAGACAGTAATGCTATCTCTGATCATAGGTAATAAACTATGGTTTTATTTTGCATTGCCTGAAGTTTATTAAGGTTGCACATAGATGTTGAGTCTATAGTTGACAGAGTTTATTCAAGGATAGGGAATAAAACCTTTGCCAAATGTTGAACACCTTTATTGATTGGCCAACAAGTTGTTTACTGTCCAACAGGAGAGCAACATTACAGAAATTCCTCCCACAGTTTTGCAGTTGTGAATAGAGAAAGTAAGTGACCCATCCAGTCATGCAAAGATATTTGTAAGATTAAAAAAAACAGCAAGGCAAACAGACTGATAAAACAAATCCCTGGGCAACGAAGTAAGGAAGGCACAGACAAAGTGAAATAGTTAAGCGCTTTTCGTTTATGTATAACACAAACTTCTTCAGACAACTCACAAATTAAAATAGTCCAGTTAAATACAAATGAATACCTTCAGTTTAACCAATCAAATAAATTTTAGAACAAACAGTGACACCCATTTTTAAAAACACATTACTCAAAACTTTATATAAAAAACAGTAAACAATATTTAAATTAATACAAACGTCAAACATAAACACATGTGTGTGTATAAAAACTATGGGAAATCTGTATTTATGAACTAAGTGTGTAGACCCTCACTCACTTGGTAATGAACTAATTCAAGATTGTCTATAGATAATACTAAACAAGTTTAGCGAACTAGACTTTTAAGTTTTAGTATACTACTAATCGTACACCCTTCATTTAGCCCTGGCTGAGTATAGGCATTCAATCTAATTTGCCATGTTAACTCTAGTTCTTCCAGTCTAAATTCTACTGGCCCTCCCCGTAATCTAGTATTAGCTTGATCTATCACAATAAACTTAAAGGAGTGGTCAGGAAATTGTTCCACATGTTTGGCTAATGCATTTTCAAGTTATTGTTTCTTGATTGCATATAAATGCTCATAAATACGATTACGTAACTTTCTTTCAGTCTTGCCTACATAATAAGCAGGGCAGGACTGACATAAAGCAAGGTGCACTACCATAGTGGAATTGCAGTTGTTTCTCAACTTTAAATAATATTGGCGTTTACCTATAAAGAATCTATTAGATTCTAAAATGTGAGCACAATAATTGCAAGATTGACATTTATACATTCCTGGTGTTCTAACCATACTGACCTTGTTGTTTTCGCAGTATTCTTTCAAGTTCTTACCCCTCCTATAAATCACAACGGGCCGTTCACCTACACTTAAAAATACTCTGTTGTCACCTTTAAAAATGTCCCAATTCTTCAATAATATTTTAAAACAGTCACTACTATTTAAGTTATACGATGTTATAAAAGAAGTATTGAAAGAATTAGTTTCAGGGGCAACAACTGGTATGGTAAGTGTAGGTGGGCATACACAATTGTTCAAAATAGGGGTGTAAAAATGTGACTGCCGTTTAGTGACTACTTCCTCTATAATTTCATCAATCAATACTTCTGGATACCCCTTACACAAAAACATTTCTTTAATAAATTTACACTCATTGTAAAAGACATCGTCAACTGAAGTAATGCCTGCAGCTCGAACAAGTTGCCCCTTGATAATAGATCGCTTCTGGTGTCGAGGATGACAACTAGTAAAGTGTAACATAGAGTTACAGTAGGTAGTTTTCCTATAAATTGATGCTGCCCACATATTAAGTGAAGTGTCTTTTACTAACCAAATATCTAAATAAGCAATCGATAATGAATCAAAATTATGTGTAAAATTCAAAAAAGGGGTAGTAGAATTAAAATATTCAACCATCTGGGAGCTACAAGTAGAATCTCCATCTAATAAAATAAAAATATCATCAAGGAAACGTGTATAAAAAATCATATGATCCTTGAATATACAATTGTGGTAAACAAACAAGTGTTCCCAGTGAGCAATAACCATATTGGCTACAATGGCCCCACACGATGAGCCCATGGCAACACCGATTTTTTGGAGGTAGAAACCACCCTCAAAGACAAAGAAGTTGTTATCCAAAATTAGGTCAAGAAGTTCTATCACCATGGCTATTTCACTAGGGGCACTTCCCTCTAATTTTAAAGTTTCACTTACCCAATCCAGTGCAATATCGTGGGGAATACAGGTATATAAATCTTTCACATCGATCGTTAAAAAATTGAAGCTAGGATTGAATTCTAAATCATTGATATTCTTCAAGAACATCCATGAATCCTTGCAGATTTGTTTAATGTTAACTAAATACTGTTGTAAAATAGAATCAACAACTTTAGCACACGCATAAGTTGGAGAGCCCCTACTGTCTACTAGTGGTCTCATAGGGGGATCCGTAAGGTCGTTGTGGATCTTAGGTATCCCAAAAAGACACGGAAATCTCGGATAAGAAATTGACATATAGTTGTAAACATTTGGGTGATTCTCCTTTCAATAAACATGTCCTCAATAGTGTTCTTAATTAGACTATAAGCTTTGTTAATTTCAGAAAGGGAACTTTCCACATACGAGGCAGAATTTAGCAAGTTTAGCATTCTGTTGGAATAATCGCCATTATCAAAAATGACAGCACCTCCACCTTTATCAGGTTTACACACCCTAATGTCGTTAACTCTTAAAAAATCAAAACACTCTTTCTCTTTATAGTGTTCAACACTGTTAAAGTTCCTAGACCCTGTTAGATTGCGAATGTCTAGTTCACATATCTGTTCGAACATTTTAAGTAAGGGGTGTAAAGGCAGATTAAAAGTGCTAGGTACTCTAAACTGGCTAAGCTGACTCGCCGTAGAGTTACCCAAAATCAAATTTAAGTTAAATTTTCTAATAAAAAGTTTTAAATCCTTGATAGTGTTCACAATATCAATTTTTTGAGGGGGAACATAAGTATTCCCTTTAGATAACAATTCAATAAGATCAGATGGAATGAAAACATGTGAAAAGTTATACACAGTAAAATCACCATTAGCATTATGTAAAAGGACAGGTTTAGTACATTCATGAGGTGTTGTATCATTAGTTACTGGTAAAACAGAATAGTCTACTACTTTCACAATATTGTCTTCCCAATTAGAAAAAGACAGGCAAGATTCATAATCTACTTCAATTAAAGAGGCATTAGCTGGTACAGGGTTAGAAAAGGAAACAGAAGACTCTACATTATTCAATTGTTCTTTTGTCTTTTCTTTTGACCAGTGTATCTGGGTAGTTGCTTCTGTCTTGTCCCTAAAAAATTAGGGTCATTAGATCTCAAATTATAGTGCCCGGACAGTTTATTCTTTTGCATTGCATCATTATTATTAGAAAAGGATTGTGTTGGTTCATGATTTAAAGAATCATTTAATGGAAAATCATCAGCAACAAAATTAAATTCTCCAGGCACACTGTTTATGTTGTTACCAGAGTTTGACTGGCCTGGTTTTTTTAAAACCCTGCCATGCTTAAGCTACTGAAGGTTTAGGGTATGCTGTACCCTCTTTATAGGCCTTCATGTCTCTGTCCAGTTTTTTGACTTTGTTGAACTTCAACTTACATAAATACAAATCAATACTTGTAAAAATTCTATTGTATTCATATTTATAATGAACAAATTTGTTGTCCAGTTTGATTCTTTCGTCAAGATCACAAACAGTTTTAGTAAGTTCATCAATGGACAGTAAATAGTGTTTGCACATTAATTCGATAAGCTCCAAACCCTGTCGATCAAAAAGAGCCACTATATCCAGATGAAATTGAGAGTTAGCTTCCAACCCCGTAGGGTATTGCCAGTGCCTAAGTCCTTTAGGGACCACTTTGTTTTTAAGGCACTCGTTAAAATATGACACTTCAAGTTGGATTTTCTTTAGCTTAACCAACAGTTTGTCAAGCTCACCTAAGTTAATAGAAATTGAAGGTGCCTCATTGCAACGTTTACATTGTGAGATTGAATTTTGTCATTTTCTGGACAAAAAAACGAACTGTTGGACAACCAGTTACTAAAGTTAAAATTGTTACCTGCAGTAGAAGGGTCGTCAAGCTGAACCACATCAGATAAAAGTGGATTCACTTTGGGTACGACGGTTGGAACTTGGTTCAACATAATATCCACACCTTTGTTGCAACTCCTGCCATCCATGGAATTAGTCGCAGTATGGGTTGAAGTTCGTAGTGAAGGTGGGACTTCATCTAAACTGGTCGGTATAATCCTCTGGCCACAAGGTAAACTGTAAAGTACATTACTATAGGGTAACCCTCGCTCGGTCACACTAGCCACTAGCGTAGAGCCGTTAGCTCTGGCGGCTTCCAAAAAAGCCGGAAGTGATGTTTTCTGGGCATCAACTCTGCGTTCCAATTTATCCAGACGTGCTAGTACACAGTCAAGTCGTGAAATTACCGTTTCAAACTTGTTAGAGTCAGTAGTCATAGTTGAACCATTAGGTTCATTAGTCAGTTTTGAAATACCAGGCGTTTTATCGAAAGACGTGCCAATATCCTCTACTTCTGCTCCAAACACCATAACAAACTAAAAAAAAACAGCAAGGCAAACAGACTGATAAAACAAATCCCTGGGCAACGAAGTAAGGAAGGCACAGACAAAGTGAAATAGTTAAGCGCTTTTCGTTTATGTATAACACAAACTTCTTCAGACAACTCACAAATTAAAATAGTCCAGTTAAATACAAATGAATACCTTCAGTTTAACCAATCAAATAAATTTTAGAACAAACAGTTACACCCATTTTTAAAAACACATTACTCAAAACTTTATATAAAAACCAGTAAACAATATTTAAATTAATACAAACGTCAAACATAAACACATGTGTGTGTATAAAAACTATGGGAAATCTGTATTTATGAACTAAGTGTGTAGACCCTCACTCACTTGGTAATGAACTAATTCAAGATTGTCTATAGATAATACTAAACAAGTTTAGCGAACTAGACTTTTAAGTTTTAGTATACTACTAATCGTACACCCTTCATTTAGCCCTGGCTGAGTATAGGCATTCAATCTAATTTGCCATGTTATATGGTTATGTATAAATGTCAATCTTGCAATTATTGTGCTCACATTTTAGAATCTAATAGATTCTTTATAGGTAAACGCCAATATTATTTAAAGTTGAGAAACAACTGCAATTCCACTATGGTAGTGTACCTTGCTTTATGTCAGTCCTGCCCTGCTTATTATGTAGGCAAGACTGAAAGAAAGTTACATAATCGTATTTATGAGCATTTATATGCAATCAAGAAACAAAAACTTGAAAATGCATTAGCAAAACATGTGGAACAATTTCGTGACCACTCCTTTAAGTTTATTGTGATAGATCAAGCTAATACTAGATTACGGGGAGGGCCAGTAGAATTTAGACTGGAAGAACTAGAGTTAACATGGCAAATTAGATTGAATGCCTATACATATAATGCCTATATATATAAGGTTTACTCTAAAGTTACTCAGTTTTTCAGTCTTTTTACCTGGTAATTACCATGTACTTTCTGCTGCAGTTAAGACTAGGCCCACTGTGTGTGTATCCCACTGGCGTTTATATAGGGTAGATGTTCAAAAGAACAGTAGCCTCCTACCTTTACAAGTTATCTAGTTTGGTCAACATCTTGAGTAACAACTCTTCTAACAAACAGGAATCAAAATTGTGTCATCTTTCCCTTTCCTGTAATTTATTTCCTTACAGAACCCTCTTACGTTACCAACATCGGGTATCATTGAAAAACTCATCAGCTTAAATGTTAACCCATACATCACAAGATGGGTTGCAAACTGGCTGAGTGACAGAACCTACAGGGTCAGAGTTGCTGGCACCATGTCAGACTCAAAGCCTGTCACAAGTGGTGTACCACAGGGCTCAGTCCTGGGCCCACTCTTGTTTGGCATCTACTTTTCCGAAGTACAAGCAAACACAGGAGGGTTATGGCTGACAAAGTTTGCAGATGACTGCAAACTGGGCACCATAGTAGAAAACACATCTGACACAGATATCCTTCAGAAGGGTCTCACAGAAACGGATAACTGGTGCCAGAGCCATGGCCTAAAGTTAAATGCCAAAATGCATAGTCATACCCTTCGGGAAAAACAAGGTTACCCCTAGCTACCAAATAGGTGGTAATCCACTGAGTACAGAAGAAGTTATCAGGGACCTGGGGACCCAGGTTGATAGTAGTCTGTCATTCGACACCCATGTAGCTAAAGTAGTTAGGAAGACCTTCTACATTGCCCACCTTATCATGAAGGGATTCTCATCTAGATCAAGGGAGGTCATAGTCTCCCTATACTCATCACTCATCAGACCAATGATTGAGTACAATGCCCCATTCGAATGTATCTGACCCGACACTTGCAGCAGCTGGAGAGGCCACAAAAGTTCCTCACCAAAAGGATAAAGGGTCTCAAACATCTGTCCTATGCTGCCCGACTGAAAGAACTCCAGCTCTATTCAGTCGCCATCGCTTGCTCAGAGGTGACCTTTGCCTAACATACAAGGCCATGTCAAACCCAGATTTGATGAATATGCTTCACCTCAAAAATCTAGATCCGTCAGAGCCACAAGGGCGGGAGACTTAAACCTCGACACGGCTATTAATAGGACGTGCTGGAGGGATAGATTCATCACCCAAAGACTCCCTATACTGTGGAATAAAATCCCGGTATATGTGAGGCAGAGCACCTCGCTGGCCTTGTTCAAGAGAAATCTTGACCAATGGATGGGAGATTGCAGATATACCCCAGGGATTACCTCAGTGTCACTGCTCAACAGAGGCACAGCAAAATAATGGGTATAGTTCCCCATACTAAAGGGGTGGCATAAGCCACAAAACTATGGGCTAGGCTTGTAAATGCCCTCGGGCAGATAGCCTAGTATGAACCTATGAACCTATGAACCTATGAACATAGGCATTTTGTGTTCATTATTCTATCATTCACAAATAAGGAAGTAGCTATATAAAAGAAAGGACTACAAACACATGATTTGTCTAACTGAGTAACATTGCGCAGAGAAAGGCTGCAAAAATAGTTAGCAATGGAAAATAATACCCATTGGTTAACCAAGTAGGCCTACTAGACACACAGTCCCATTTCAGAAGCGACCCAGGAGAAATGTCTGGCTAAGTGACTTGCTTAAGGTCACAGAGAAGGCAACCGAGAGCCAACAGAATCAACCCCTATACCACAGGAACTACAGTTCACAACTTTAAATGCCAAGATACTGACTTTCATCGAAAATTCAAAATATTTTTGAAGGAGCAGAGTTCCTGCATCCTCCTATTATAAATATGTTAATTCCAGGATTTAGCAACCTTGGAGATAAGGTGTAATTTCTTTACCTCCAAAGTTCTGCAGTCTTAAAATGAAGTTGCACTATTCAATGAAGCAATGATTTGAATAACAATATTTGACTAATTTCATAGATAATAAATCCATTTCATCCTACTCCATATATCTGAATGAAATAAAAGTAACTGCCACAGGATCATCTCCTTTAAATAATGTAGTATTGGTACAGATAAAATACAGAAAAATCAGTGTTGAGAAAACTGACACACAAAGGAAATAAATTTAATAAGAGAAAAGATAATCAATTTTAAATTTCATGAGATGCAGGCGTGGTGGCACAGTATCATCAATAGCAGCAGTCTGTATAACACACAAATACACTTCGCTAGCTGCGTACAGATAGAGTTACCAGTTAGTCAGTATCACCATAAAAAGCAAAAGTATACCAAGTACTGTATCTTGAGGTGCTGAAGTGTTTTCAAGCCATTGTTCCACGGAAGCCTGATACAGTACTTGGTATACTTTTGCTTTTTGTGGTGATACTGACTAACTGGTAACTCTATCATTAGTGTTGTATGTTATACAGACTGCTGTTGATTGATTACTGTGCCACCACGCCTGCATCTCATATATTTTTTCTTTAACTATTTGGAAGCACAGGAGTGTTGGTGAGTGTAACCTTGCAGTTTTCCTAATTTTAAATTTCAGGTCAAAGCAAGACTGATGATAGGTTTTATCTGACTTTAAGTCAGAAATGTTTCTGGTTGCTGCTAGCAGACAGGTAAAACCAAAAACAAAAGAAGAATCCAAAACGACTAAAGTAATAAATCCACAAACTAGTTAAGTCTCACAGTACAATTAAGCTTCTGTACCAAAATGGACTACTAGGTAAGTAGGAGTGGGTAGTAATGCTGTTTTTTTATTTGTTCCAACAGTTTTAGCACTAAACTTGAGCAAGTATGCTTGTTTGTGGTTTTAGTTTTATTGAACGGGTGCTAGGATAGATGCATTTTTATGCTTGCGCACTCGTGTGTGTGCGTGCATGTGTGTGTGTGTGTGTGTGTGTGTGTGTGTGTGTGTGTGTGTGTGTGTGTGTGTGTGTGTGTGTGTGTGTGTGTATCTTGTTTAGGGACACTTAAGGAAAGGATATTTAGAACCCTATTTTTAGCATTGGGGTTAAGGTTAAAGATGAGGGTTAAAACACATGGCTAAAGTGGTGCAGGTGGCTTCATGATGGAAAAAAGCAGCATATTCCTAAATATGCATAGATGTGCAGAATTAAGTTTGACAGTCTGGGTAAGGGACATGCAGACAGATTTATCCCATGAATCAGCACTGCACATAGCTACTACTTCCTTAACCTCACCTTGTCACTGAAGTATTAATTACTAAAGTCTGTTATTTCTATCCTAACAATGGACGTTTTAGCTATTTACCATTCTGCCAGTTACCAATCTTTTTTTTTTGATTCCTGACATACACACACACAAAAAAAAAGTTTAATGTGAAGAATGAAATTCTTCTGCCCTGGTTGCTGCAGGCAAATCATTTGTCCATTTGGACACATCTGTAATTAAGGACAGGTATGTGAAGGATTGCATAAGCCAGTGAAGGTGGTAACACACCAAATCAGTCTAATTGTTGTGATGTGTATAATTTTAGAAATCAACTAAGTCTAGTTGGCTTTCTCCAGTTGGGCATTTGTCAGAGACTTAAGCCAACCAGAAGTTGAGACAAAAAAAAAAGGACTGTCATTATATTGTTGGGCCTCAAGGATTTATTCATGCAAATAACTCAGGATTCAAACTCCTAAGCTGCCTTTCGGTGCCAGACTCAGAATGAGCCAAAACTATACTTTCTTGTCAACTTGCTTGTGTCCTTATTATCTGATTATTGGTTGTATCTTACCAAGTCGATGTGGTAGACAATTAAAATTAAATTAAACTCAACTGTTATGACAAAATAATAACATATGACACCACCCCCCAAAAAAGTGAAGTCTTCCAAGTTTAAGGATAGTTGTTGGAGATGCACATTAAAGTTTCTTATGTACATGTAAAAGAATGTGCATCAATTCTAAACATTGTTCAAAAATGTAAAACTATCATTTTAGTTCCCCATTCTGTGCAAGGGGTGCCTTGCTGCCCACAGCTACTTATAATTCCAATGTCATCCACCTAAAAGGCAATTTATCAGCCCCCCTCCCCCAGAAAAAAGTTAAATTAAAAAAAAGTTTGCAATTAGGAGATCTAAGAACCATATTAAAATCTCACTGGCCCCTAGGCTTGCATCGTAGCCTCTGGTCACATGACCAAGGTGGCCTTTTTGTTAGACTGGCTTTCATATTACTGCTGTATAGTCTCTAGGTGGAAAGGAGTGTGAGACTTAAACAAGTGCCTGGTGTAGTCACTTGAGAAACTATTATTTTAAAATTAAAGTGTGAAAAAGCAGAATCGGTGGTTAAGAATAGCAGATGTTATATTTTGTGACAGGCATGTGTTATTAAGCAGTATCCTGCTTCCTACCTTTGTTTAGCATACTGTCTGCTTTCATGGATTTGATTACCTTCTGCATTAGTTTCCACTTTTCTATAGTAGCTTCCCTTTACAGGAAATTCCATCCATCTAAATTGTTCTGTAATGGCACAGCAGTGTGCATTCTGACATTTCTTTCTTTCTCTCTCTCTCTCAATTTCTGCAACCAGTTGCGCGCGCGCGCGCGTGTGTGTGTGTGTGTGTGTGTGTGTGTGTGTGTGTGTGTGTGTGTGTGTGTGTGTGTGTGTGTGTGTGTGTGCTAACTCAGAACTACAGATTCTCCTCTCAAATACTACTGGCCTTTAACTTAATCCTTAGAGTCCCTACTGCATTCCACTTCCTTTATTTACTTAGCTTTCCAGCTGATTGTTTGATTTTTCTACAGTACTCAGCATTACACTCTTTGAAAGGCAGCTCTGTAAAATGCAGCATTGCCTGCATAATTGTTTTAGAAGGAATACAATACTCCACACAGTATTTGTTCATCATTTCTCATGCTTTATTCATACTGTATCCTTGTACATCTTGTGCTGATCTGAACTGAGAATTATTCATCTAAAAAGGAGCCTGTGACCAAATGATGCATTCTGAATGAGTACACTATTTTGCATTCTGCCTCATAGTTACTTAATGTTCTGTATATATTATGAAAATCTGTAGCTGTGCAGCATGCTGCCATCCTGAGAAATGGGTCACCTGCCAAGTCCTTCCACCACACATACATCACATGTAGTACGTTTACTTTCATTAACACTGAAGAGTATGATATACAATAACCTTTGTTTAACCACTCACTCTCCCACTGACTGGCCACAGTCACATTGTCATCTGGGATGTGAGACAGGGTTAAATGAGTTATTATTCTCAAGTGCTTCAGCCTTTAGGCAATGTTCTATCCTCAAGTCCAGCCCTAATCCAAAAGTGCAATGTTATTGGTGCAGATCATGGTGTCAAGTGTGTACTGCCATTACTTCAGCACGACTATAGAGTTCTTAGTCTTTATCATATGAAGTTTCCAGACTCTCCTACCCTCCTCATGAAATGTGAACTAGTAAAACGGCCACTCCTTGCAAGCTGTCTCAACAAATCTTCATGGAGCAAGACTCAGCAAACCCTGGATGACCAGGGCATGTAAAGGATCCAGCCCTCTATGCACCATTTTTTCAGGTTTAAGAAAGAGGGGTAAAAAAAAGCAATCAGACAACTGCTCAACAATAAACGCAAGATCTGACTCAGGATGTTCTATAGTCAGTACATACTATTTAGGTTTGCTATATTACCAATTAAATATTTTTGTATTAAATTTAAAACACTGAAAAATTAATGTTAGGTGATGGCTCTTTTCATTTACTTAATACTATTGCTTAATCTTTTGGGGAGCTGCAGTAGAGCAGGCTGTTATCCTTTGGATTTTGTCCATGACCTTTTATTTTGCCTTCACCTGATGAGCTAACTCACCTACATAATCAGAATTACTGCATCAGAATTAATAGTGTTTATATGAGCTGCTTAGTCTTCATGGATAGAAGGCAGATAAGTGCTTTATATAAAGAGACATACCCTAAAGGTGCTCTGAAAGTGTAAGTATATAATAATAGTAATAAAGTAACAGGCTCCCTATTGAAATCTCAGCACTTGAATCAGCGAGTGCCAAAATACCGAAAGGCTGAAACTTCAGGAGAAGAGCGAATATCACACTTTGCTATTCTCCATTAAACTTCATTTATTTGCATGAGGTGTATTCCACCCCCTCACCTTGAATTTATATATACCAAGTAAGAGATCACCATACCTCAGAGAATAGGAGATATTCTGAGAAATGAAGTCTGAACATTGGTCAGACTAAAAGCGCTTCATGTGTATTGTATTGAATAAAGTTGCTGGACTTATAGAGTGCTCTTTTGGTTTTTCCAACAGCCCTTCACTTGCCACTCAGTTCTGTTTTTTCGAGGTTTTATTTTTCTGGTTTTAAGTGCTCACAGATATTCTGAGAAATGACAACTTTAGACTTTGTATATGTAAGTCTGAATTTTCAACCTTGGTCTTCATATTTCAACACTCAGTAACTCGACTGAGATCTTAGATGTTTACCAAAATAACATGGTACAAGTTTGCCCATGTAATTTCAAGTACAGTTACCTCAACTGCAATTATATAGTTATAAAGAAACCAGTGATGAGATGCAGAATATTAAACAAAGCCTTGTTTGTCAAATAACATTATTAAGAAGTGTGAACACCTGTACCCTCACATACATAAGGTACCAGTATGTAATAGCCATCAAAGAGAATCTTCAGGTTATAACCACAGAAATACAGCTTTCAGATTTTCCTTTTCAAAGTCTGTCATTGCCACTAAAATCTCTAAAACAACAATCAGTGTTGTTGAACTTTTGAACATGTACCCTCCTTCATCCGCGGTGGTACAGCGGTAGCGTTGTTCCCTCACAGCAAGAAGTTCTCCCATTCGATTCTCGGCTGAAGTGTGTGGAGTGCCTTCTGTGTGGAGTCTGCATGTCCTCCCCATGGTTGGATGGGCATTCGAAAAATATGCGTAAATGGGCGTGCCTTCGTTGAAGGTTGGACGTCGAGCTGGCACCTCGACATTCGTGAAAATCTACTGCCAATCATTAGCGGACCGGAGTTCCGCTGTGGCGACCCCTAACTGGGAAAAGCCGAAAGACAAACAACAACAACCCTCCTCCATATTACAAACAGATTTGTGATATAAAAAGTAAATCATTAACAAATCAAACTAAACTGGAGAAAGTGCACTAAACCTGCAATTCTTCTCTGTAATTTATTCATAAAGATAAACATCACAGAAATTATTAAACATATAATTGTAATTTTTCAAAGATTATTATAGCAGTATTTTTTACTGGCTTAATTTGAATAAACCCTCACAATGTGCAGCAAGAACCTATTTTGTATTCATAGTAGACCTTGTAGATAACCAGCAAGACTAACTAGTTATGGCATACTCTTTAACCAGGAAGACTAACTAGTTATGGCATACTATCTACCATCTAGGTTTTCATTACTATGTTGTACAACTTGGTTTTAGCTCGTATTCAGTGGAGGGCTGGTGTGAAAAGCTCCAGGAAATGTTATTAATAAGAAAAAAGAAGTAATGAAGACTTTATCCATTTAGTTTAAGAGATAAATGCAAGCTAGGGAAATACAGTTTAATCAACAAAGAAAGTATTGATCAACCTGAACACATAGCAAAAAACAAACAAGACTACACAGCTTAAGCAAGTAATGAATCTCTCATTGGACAGATCAAGCAATATGACGAGAACAGCTAGATGCAATAGTGAAGCAGTTGGTTTGTTCAGTTTTGTCATTAAAGTAAAATAAATACCCTGCTGCACTGTACCTAATAAGAAATGTTTTTTGGGAAATAATTTTCTCCTGACAGTACTGACTCTGCTTGTACTCCACTAGCATTGCTAGAAGTGTTTTGTAGAAGGTATTTTTTGCTTTTAAATATTTGAAAGCCCTTATCTCTCTTATCTATATATAAATATACACATTTGTAGTAGTTCATGGAATCAAGATTGTAATGTCATTCTTTTGGGTAGATCACTGTATGGAACATTTTTTTAATGTGGTAAGATTTCTGAGGAGTGATTTTAATTGGAAGTGTTATCAGCATAGTTTTCGAATAGCACTCCAAGGTAAGTGTTATAGGAATCTAATATCTTTCTATTCACTCTAACAGAAGAATACAGAGGAGGGCACGAGTGATATTTTATACGGGTTTGATGGTGGGATATTTTGAGTTTGGGTAAAGGAATCAGTATGCATTACAAAAGGAGAAAGTGTTATAGACTGTTTGTAAAAGAAGGCCAGGACAGGACTTAAGGCATAATGGTATGATGGGTCTCCAGATTGCAAGACAAAAAAGATCAAACCAGGGCAAACAGCCAAATAGGAATGCAAATATGCAATTAAGAATCACAACACAACAAAGTAAGGGCTCCAAACTACCATTTTTTATTTAAAAAAAAAATCTCAAGACAGTAGAAAAGCTTTCAAGACAAACTTTCATTGCATAAAGTCAGTAAATAAAAACAGTACTTTAAATAGAAAAGTCATGTATCAAGCATCCACTCAAATAGCAGCCCCAAATGTAATAACAGGTTAGTTTGAAAGGAATTTTGTTTATTGAATTAAATAAGCCAAAAATCAGTTTTATAGCTTATTCTGCCAATATTTTGGCTAAACGTATATAAGAACTAGGAAATGATTACTCTTGTCTCTTTAGAACTGTATGGAAAAGACTTGTTAATTTAGGAGGTAATGTCACCATACTACAAACTGAATTAGCTGAATATAATGGATAGCTTATGTGCACACTGATACAAACCAAGGCTAATGGCTCTTGTCAGCAAAAGCATAAGTTATAAAGGCTAATTTTTGTCTTACACACACATACTACCACTAAATGACTGATCAAAGCCTTTATGCAATTCCCAGTTTGCGAGTGGAAAATAAGACAATTTTGTCTAACTCACAGACAGAAATATAATGCTCCCCCACTGGAAGACTGACGCCTTCTGGTTTTGCAGTCTGAATCCAGTGTTACAATAAAGTTTAGCTTCTATTGTTGTATACAGGGCATTTAATTTACTCTGACAAATTTAAATTCACATCTTAACATCGTGTTACTAATATGTAAATTAAGGATGGATCTTGTTGCTACCTGACCCAATGAAGTCTAGGAGACCGTATTAACATTTATTTTTCATGAGACCAAAGCCCCACCACACCACTACGTTGGTTTCTGTGACCCTTGCATTTCAAATAATAAATCTAACTGAGAGTTCAGAAAATATCTGCGGATGGTGTATTAGGTCATATATGTTACTGATTTTACCATCCCACCCCCCTTTCAGTATTTGACCAAAAAAGACAGACAAACTAGGCGGTGACAGACTAAGCAGAGGTCCATTTCCGCTATAGTATACCTAGGTAGACAAAAGCATCAAACAAGGTAGCATATTTTACTCTAAGAATGGTCTAGCCAGATGCAACTGAAACCAGTATAGGACCAGACATCCACTGACATCCATAAAAATGTATGTTAGTGCATATCACAAAGTAAAATTCCATAAATTATCTAGCTGTGGCAATTTACTACATGCCAAAGAGGATAGCACAATACACGGTGATTAGCTGCATCCAGTCTCACTTCTGAATTTAGATTTTGGGTCACTTTTAATGATTTCATAGCAATTATTCCATTATTTGCTAAACTTTACTAAAAATAGGTTTTCTTGAACAAAGTTTTAAGGCTTGGAATTCTTTTTATTTTTAAAAATGCTGTAGGTATTCTTAACATAAAAGCATATGAAACCAAGATATCTCAGCACACAAAAAATTGTCAGTTCTATTAGGTGTCAAGTTAGACAATGCTTCAATTTTATTCCATTTTCAGAGGCACTGTTCTTATTAGAAAACTAATTTCCATATTTTTTGTGCTATGATCTTGTAATGATGTCCTGCTTGTCTCTGATTTCTGAAGAAAGCAAAAAGTGTCAGTCTGATGCTGGGAACGTTCTCCTTGGTGTGTAATGCCCAGAATCTGCATTTGTTGCATTACTAGCAGAATGTTATGTAAGCTAATAGTCTTTACACATATGTATAATTCTCCAACATAAAGCATTTATATGAAAGTTGCTAAATCATTACTTATAATAATTAGTATTTGAACAAATACAGTATATGGCTTACAGTAGCCTTTACTGATTAGAAAAGTAACTAATAAAACTTAAATATCTGTATATACAGCCCTTGGAATTGTTCCAAAGTTGCCTAAACTGTACAAAAATCCTTGCCTAAATCTAGGAATCCAAACAACAAACAACATACTCAAGGCTGTGTAACACATTAATGTATAATGTTCAGCATCATATACACTAAACATCCATGCTGCTTTTGCCCAGTGGTTTCTATAGGATGGTGAATATGCAAAAAACATCATTATAACCAACAAAAATCACATCCCGTTTAACATATTGGGCAGGATTCACGAAGCCTCCGTGTAAGAGTTACAAGGCTTACACGGAGGCTGCAGTTAAACGGTGTGATGTCAGCATGTCATGCATATGCATGAGGGCATGCTGAATCACACCTAAGGCTAACACGGTCCGTGGAAGACAGTAGGGGGCATGTCCATAGGCCGAGCCCTGCAAACGGACATGCCCCCAGAAGAGTAAAAGTCCCAAAAGTAAACCCCCATGACAGAGACCGTGTAAATGTGAATAAACACAACCCATGCCCCCACAGACTACGAACATAAAATGTAGAAATGAACATCTTATAATTTTTTTTTAAATTGTAAAGATGTTTGCCCGTGAGTGGGCTCGTTTGCGCGGGCGTGCCCATAGCTTAGCCACAGTTAGCAGTCAGTTGAAAAGCATATAAGAACTAAATATGCAAAGTAAACCAAGAAGCAATAGCGTAGCGGTAGAGACATCGGCTGAAGAGCAGGCAGTCATGGTTCGAGCCCCCACAACATCAATTTTTATTTTTAGTGAAATAAGCACGAAACAAGTCACTGACATATATGTACACATATAAAATTATATTTTATGTAATATGTAATGAAATGGGCCATGTATTTTGAAGAAATGTGAGATAATAAAAAAAAAATGTCAGATGTGCCTATAGCTGAGCTACAGTCTAACAAGTTGAGTACATCTGCCTGTAGGTGAGCAGTGTTTTAACAGGTATAAAATGAGTGCCCGTAGGTGAGCAGTGGTTTAACAGGTGTAAAATGAGTGCCCGGGGTTGAGCAGCATTTTAACATGCTGAAACTGTGTGCCCATAGCTGAGCTGAGCGTAATATGCGTGCTGACAGCCAAACCACGCGTAAACCAGCGTGATCCGTTTGCGCGGAGCTGCGCACCACGCCAACAAGCTAACCGACGGGCAACGTTGAGCAAGCTGTATCAAAACTGCTTTTACACAGACACACCTCCTAGCCTGTGTAGACAGTCATAAAATATAAAAAGCAATGGCCAGGTTCGAACCCAGGATACCATGCACCATAGTCAAGGTACTGAACCACTAAGCCATGACAGTTGCACTTAGAAATGCAGTAATAGCATATATATAGGAATGAATAGAAAGAGGAGCATGACAAAGCAGGTTTTGTGAAGCTGATACAATTCCAAAATGGCCAATCACAGATAAGTGCGGGAAAAACGGCATATATAAGCCCCATAGGCAGGAATACACAGCATAACCGATTGTAGAACCGACTTGCAGCCAGAATGTCAGGTGTAGGTGAGGGTAGTTGTTTCGAGCACAGAGGTGGGGCGTTGAGGAGTCCAAATATATGGTTTGGCTCCTTGTCCACAATCATGAGGCCCAACTCATGCAGGGCCAGGTCCTGTGGGGAGCATATAGGGCTGAGGCATGGGACCGGTTGGCTCATGATCTCACCAGTGCCACAGGGATACCAAGGACTGGTGAGCAGGTCCGTCACCACCATGCGGACCTGAAGAGACAGAAGCAGGACCAACTGAACCGTTGGATCCAGGAGGCCCGGCAAATGCCCAACGCCCCACTACTGAGTAAGTTACATGTAATTATTTATGTAAGAAATTAACCTAGCTGATATTATGGAGATGTGTATTCCAATATTACTTTATTTATATTACAGCTGCAGGTGTCCGTTCTGTGAACCATAGAGCCTATGGCGATAGGCTGGCATGGTTGCGCCACCAGGCAGGTCAGTAATTCTCTCCCTGTAACTGTAAATAAATATATAAGTATGACAGTTAGCAAAAGAGTGCAGTGTAGTCACTAATTAATAAAATGTGCAAGTAACAGTGTAAGAGGGTTTGCAAGTATTGCTTGATTACAAAAGTGTGATGCAGCCTGTAATCCAAACAAAAATTAAACAAGTCTGAAATAAAGATGTCCCACCTGTAATATAATAGTACATAACCTGCAGCAGGCTGAAAAGTACAGCTGCAGAAGCTGAGTAAAACACATGTGTGAAATATATCCCTGTTGAAATACAGAAACATGACAGAAGTGAGACTGTTGGAAAGGATTGTTATAACTACAGGTAAAACATGTCAATAAAGCCTAGAATTAAGTACCATCCTGAATTGTAAAAATAAAACAAGTGAGAGAGTGTGAGAAAGAGTTATGAATCCACCAATAAAGTAGTAATAACTCCTGAATAAAGTATACTGCAGTCAGTACAGAATGAAATGAATGTGACAGGCAGAACCAAACAGTAACATGTGTTGAAACGGTACCGCAGCTGGAATGTGTGTCCCAAAATCTGGATATGTTGCTCTCAGTCTGCAATATGCAGATAGTATGGTTGTCTGAAATACCAAACATCCACAGTTGTCTATAGCTATATAAAGCAAATGTAGCAGGATGATGTAGCTGAACAGAGCCAGATATGAATGTGTATGAATAAAAATGAAAATGTATATTGATGTAGCAGTAACATTCCTATCACCAACCTGAAGTAGTTATCACATAGGAAACTGTAGGCAGAACTGTAGTGTGTATATATCTGCAGCTATTAGAAATGTACAGCATATGTATTGGTATTTGAAGTTGTTAATTAAATTTTCTTCACCCTACCCTATAACCACATATAATCCATTCCACGTGAAATTGGTATGTGCAATCACAATTAACACCCCTGGACATTTGTCCTGTTGGTTCATACATATTTGCATGTACGTTGATGCATCTGCCCTGTTCATACATCCAAACCTGATGGCCTGTTGCCATCAATCAACCCTGCATGTTGTTGGACTGTGTATTGCTGTTCAAATTATGCATGTGTTATGCTTGCTGTTCAATGGTTTGAATATCTGGGTGTTTGGTTAATGGGAATACTAATGCATGCTGTTACAACTAATTGTGAATGGTATTGTACGTTACTAACCCAAACTGTCATAACATAATGCAAAACATAGGATGACAGGGAAGGCGGGTTCCAGCGGACCCACCTCTCCCTCCTCAGCTGGCGAGTGCACCTGGCAGTAGTGCCCAGGCTGGACCCTCCTCCGGTGGCCCTGTGCCACCTGTGGGTGGAAGTGCTGCAGGGGATGGGGCTCATCCCCCCTCTGCAAGTGTGGCCGGAGGAGAACATCCACTCACCCTCCGTAATGTCCGGACTGTGGTGCTTAGGGAGATCTGGGATGCTGTTCTTGGGCCCCTATGCCAGCTTGAGGCATGGGTGGCACAACTAACGGGCGTGCCTGCTGCCCGGCCTACACAGCCCCCAGCACAGCCCCATCCTGGGCAGTGAAGGCACAGTGGCAACTGCCCATGGGTGGGGATATCAGTTCCACTGTTGCCATCTGTGGGCTCATGGGCTCTAGATATCCAAACATCCATCCCCGTCAATTGTGTAACCCCCCACATGTGTCATACACCGCCCCTGTATGCGTCTTGTTTGTCTTGTCTGTTAACCTACCCAACCTACCTCCCCAGCTATACCGACTTCCTGTACCTGACATACCACTCTCACCTGAAAAAAAAAAAAAAAAGGGCACTCTGTACCCACAAAAAAATTACGCCCCATACATAGCTGCCCATTTCGCACACATGTCTGCTGGACATGGAAACTGTCAATTACAATTGGCTGTACAACAAGTATTATTGTTGTCCTTACACCTCTCTCAGGGGTGGAAGGTTTCAAATGTCACACCAAATTACAAACATATGCACAGCTGTTGCTGATGAAGAAATGGGCAGCTATGGGCCTTACCTACATCCCTCCTGCAAAACCCGAGCTTGTTTCCCTACTGTCTTACCCTCTTTGTGACCCCTTTTTCACCACTTTCCTGTCTCCCCATTTTCATTTCTTTCAAAGAAATTAGCGCGGGTGTGCGCAAGAGTAAGCACTTTTAAGCAGTTGTAAGCGGGTGTGCGCGGAGCTGAACACCAGTGCACATGCATGAGCTCCACGCAAACCAGCGCTAACCCGGTTACAACTGCTTAAAAGTGCCTTAGTCACTCTGAATGACAAGGCCTGTAGTCTGCTCAAAAGCAAAATAAAATCCCACTGTCAGTCCCGAACCCAGGACCTTGGAAACAGTAGTCTGCATGACTTACCACTAAGCCATGACTGTTATATAAGAACATTGTGCTACAATAAATATATCATGCAATAGTAGGAATGAATGTAAAGGGAATATAGGATGTGTAGTACACAAAGCATGTCATGTATATTTACTGTCAAATGTAGTGGATTTCTATAATAGTAGTGTGTGAACAGAAACAGCCATGCTAGTTGGTAGCTATTAGGTAATAATGTCACTGTAGCACCTTGCAAGCCACACACATACTCACAGCAGGATAATCACTGCCCATACCCCACAACCTCTTACAGCAACACATCCAGACTAAGTAATAAAAATGTGGAGCAAAGGCCCAAAAACAGGGACACATTCCAAATATTGCTCCAACAAACTTAGACAGTTGAGAGAGTAACAGGTTTTGCATTATGTTGGATGTTTGGAAGGGTATGAAGTCTGAAACTGAAATGTTTGTCACTATAGTCTGACTTGAGCCCTGAGTGATTTGCCAGAAAAAGCTGTTTATGAGATATGGACCAAAATATGAGGCAAAAATGTGGACATCCTGCAAATATCTGTACACTTGAGAGGTCTGACACTGCCATATTTGAATAGTTAAGAGCCTAGACATAGCAACAGTGACTGAGTTACAGGGATGCCCCACAGACTCCTGTGAAATGTACAAACAGTAGGCAGAAAGGTGTTACAACACATGCAATGGTAACTATGAAGTACTGAAAGTATGCACCACTTGCACATCGGAAATAGTGTAGTAATACATATGCTCATGCTAACCCACAGTCACAACTGCAGAATACCAGACAATTTAATGGGTGTACCCCACTGATATGTACCATTCCATGAGGCAGATAAAAGATGCACCTGAGAGTCTCTGGGGCCTGCTCAGCAGCATACTCAAATACCCTAATAGATGTCAAGGCCCACACCATGGCCAGACCACACTGCATGCAGTAACACCCTAGCAGATATAGCAAGCATTCCAAGGTGTGAATGTACATGGAAAATAGGAAAGCCACAGCAACACACTACAGTCAAGACACCTAGCAGGCATACAAGTAGTGAATGTAAAGGGCAAATATTGAAGCCATAGCAACAAAGTGCAAGAGCCACTGCTATATACCAGTTACACCACATGTCCCACAGGAAAGCACACACACCCACATTAACAGTAGTAGTAGTCTTAGGTGTCAGTGTACATACACACTTAGTACAGGAAACTGGAGAAATGAATGGAGAAATGTTAATCTACAACACAGCCAGAAATATGAGAGAGATACTAACCTTTACACTCACAGAACAGTGTCCACAGCATACCAGCATGGTCCCTGCCCTTAAACTCTGAAAGGGCTATGCCTATCTCACATACCTTTTTTAGCACTGTCCTGGAATCACAGTGAGAACTGCAATCAGTACACAACTGGCTGCATGCAATTAGCAAATGCTGGCTAACAATTGGTGCAGAGGCCATCACATGGACATATGCAGATACCTACAAAAGCATGCTGTACTCCCAGTCCACACATGCAATACTTTCATTGCACCCTCTGGAGGTAGGGAGAGAGAGAGAGAGAGAGAGAGAAACATACACAAACAAAACACTCAACAAAACCTACTAGAAAGCTGACATCTGTCAACTGGAGCAGCAGCAGGACACCAATCCAAAAGGCAATGCAAGCAGCTGTGACAAACACAGGTAATGTAAAGTAATACTTAAAAGTCTACATACTGTGAACCCTCCATATGTGTCATTGGTCTGTATCCATATGTATATGAAGATGTGCATAGGGCAGGGGACATACAGCAACTATCAGTGAAGGCTGTACATACATATGTATGTGAGGGCATCTATGTGCACATATCAATGTAGGTTGAATGTAGGTTGTAGTGCAATGTACAAAGTAGGTTTCACAGTTATGTATGTTTAGCAGTATGTTAGTGTGTGTATACAGTTTTGTAAACAAACATGTTGATATACCTATCTATCATATGGATACGTATGTATGTCAATATATGTATGTATATATATATATATATATATATATATATATATATATATATATATATATATATATATATATATATATATATATGTATACATAGATAGAGAGGGATGTAGGAATACATAGACAGATGTAGATAGATAGAATATGTAGAAACATATATATGTAATACACACATACAGATATAGATATATGTAGATACATATACATAGACAGACAGATCTGACTATCTACAGATATGACTGTATATGACGATCTCACACTCCCCTGTCCCACCCCTCTGTCACTCTCACCCCTCTCTGTCACACTCCCCCTCTCCATATCTATAGCAATATATGTACATATATATATATATATATATATATATATATATATATATATATATATATATATATATATATATATATATATATATATATATATATATATATATATATATATATATATATATATATATATATATATATATATAGATATATATATATATATATATACATATATACATATATATATATATATATATATATATATATATATATATATATATATATATATAGAGAGAGAGAGAGAGAGATGTATATATATATTCTGAGTGAGGCACATGTGTACAGATGTATTGCAACAGGTGCCTGGTGACAAAGGCATGGAGTGAACACCAGTGTCGAAACTGGAGTACCATACCCCATTTCAAATCACCTACACCAGTAACCACCAGATATGTGATTGGCTGCCCACCACTGCATGTGTCAGGGGTGAACAGGGTCATAAATGTGTACAATAGTCCCCCCAATGATAGTCACAGTGGCACACTATTCCTGGAATACCTGCACATGGTATGTGTCAGCAGACATGGTGTGTCAGCTATGGACATGTAGGTCAGTGTACCCCTCCACACCACACAATGGCTGCCACGGTATGTACCTCACATGACAGCTACAGATATGGAGAAGGACACAGTGACATGTACAACACTGTGACAATGCACTCAAACACATTACCAATGCACAGTGACTGACAACACCACAGAGTACACACATACTACCCACATAGAGGTTACCACTCCTGGATTTACATACTTAAGTCACACCCATGACAGATGTCCAACAACCATAGTAACACCTCACACCATCCACAACCTAAATGACCGCTGTGTGTCATCCTTGACACCGCAGTAGAGAGCACATGGCGGAGGTACAGGTTCCTACCCACAGATAAGACATACCCTGCAATAAACCACACAGCGTTAAGAAGCAAGACTCCCCATGAGTACATGTCACACATACCCCTGCTGAATGTTAGTCAGATAGGTAATATGCCATATGAGTCACCCTGTGTAACTGTTTGACAGGAGCAGGTACCATCACATCACATGTGTCACAATGGTCAGGGTAGCAGAACAGTATGCTGCTGTAGTCCCAGGGGCAATAGCATATTGTATTGTATTGTATTGTGTTGTATTGTATTGGTATGTAGAGGTGCCTCCTTTGTGGAGTGGAACCACTGCTGCTGTACGCCAGTGTACAGGTACATATCCTGTAGTCAGGCTAGTGTTACATAGCACTTCTATATGTGTGTTTAGCTCCTCTTGGAGTTCATGTAGCATGCAACCGGGGATACCATCAGGTCCCATTGATGCTGTGTTTTTGCTTTTCTGAGGGCTCTCACCTGGACATCTGTGATGACAGGGAGGTTACATTCAGCTGGGATAAGTATGTCTTAGTTTGGGGGAGAGGGAGGGGGGAAACTTGCACTGAACCTGTCTGCCACAATGTTGCCAATATCTGTGGGTTCAGTGAATTATTTGTTGTTGTGTACTAACTATGAGCATATTGGAGGGTTTCTGACCAGGTTTCTAACATAACTGAAGAAGGCCTTGTGGTTATCTGTAGTGTCCCGGTGATTTCCCTCTCAAAGTTGCCCATGGATGTTTGTATGAGAGAACATAGCTCTTTACTAGTGCTGATCAGACATGCCTTCCCTTTATGGAATTATGCTCTGTCTTGCAGTAGCTTCCATCTTTTGTTATACAATCTGTCTATGGCTGGGGTCCACCAGACAGGATGCTTTCCCTTTGTGGAGAGTGTCTTGGTCTTATATGGGATTGCATGATCCATGCATTCTCGGAGATGTCCGTAGAAATCATTTGTGAAGGAGTCAGCATTGTGGGTTGTGGCTTCCACTGGCCCAGTGGGCTTAAAGGATACCATCTCAGTCTTAAAAAGTGTAAAGTTTGCATTTGAAATGTTATTCACTGTAGTCGTTTGTGCTGGTGGTGGAGGTGGGATATGTATATCCAGGGCAATTAGTTTGTGGTCAGATCACAGTAGTTGATGATGTACCCCATACAGTACCTCGATACAAACCCCCAGAGTGAGGAGGTGCTTTGGACCTGAATCAGTGTTCTGACTGCTGGGGTTTGGTAGTATGTGATATGGAGTGTGCCAGGTACTGTTGCACAGTTGTTGGCTGAGCACTGATACCTGGCCATTTACATGTGTATCCACCAATAGACAGACAGATGCTATATATGTGAGATATGTTGTATCACAACAGTCGAGTAGCATGTGTAGTATGTGTGCCAAATTCTGCTGACATATTTTGCTGATATCATTTTATTTCCTTTTTCAGGACCATGGCTCACCAGCGCAATCCAGCATACTCTGCAGCTGAGGATGAGGAAATACACCAGAGCCTGGTGCGGGATTATGCAATACTCTTTTCCCGCACCAGCCAGAATCAGCAGGAGAGGGCTGCACTGTGGCAAGACCTGGTCCATCGGGTAAATGACATAGGCACGCATAATAGGACATATGAGCAGGTGTGACATCACTGCAGTGATTTAATCAGAAATGTCCATCAGCGTGCGTCGGATATCCACAGGCAACAGGTTGCCACAGGTGGTGGGGTGGCTACACATCCCCCACTCACCAGACTGGAGGGACTACTCATAAGTGTTGTGGCTCCTGCCCACCAACAACAACAACAGCAGCAGACCTGCATTATGATGGAGGCTGGAGCCACACAGCACCAAGACTATGGCGTGCAGGTAATATGCCATATGTATAGTTGACTGTTGTGTACACTGGTAGTTAATGCATGTGTGAGGTGTGTCCTTGGTTTGTAGCTGTCATCATAGTATTTAATGTGCAAGTGTGATATTCTCAATATCAGCAGCTGACCTGTGAAAGGCAACTGTTGTACTACTGACCTGTATCATACTCAGTAACAATGGCACAGTTGTGCCCACTGACATTAATTTCCTCACTTCTGCAGGTCCCTCCGGTGTAACAGCAATGCAGCCTATCCATGCTGGTGAGTGTGTATTAACAATACCTTTAATAGTCTTGATAGTAATAGTAATATTAGGCTCACTTAGTAGTGCTCTGTGTATGCATGCAGGTGTGTCTGTGTCTGTGTGTTGATATCTCGCATACTGAGTAGTGTGCAAGTGTGCAACTGTGTGCAAGTGTGCAACTGTGTGTAAGTGTGCAACTGTGTGCAACTGTGTGCATGTGTGCATGTGTGCACCTGTGCATGTGTGCATGTGTGCACCTGTGCATGTGTGCATGTGTGCATGTGTGCATGTGTGCACCTGTGCATGTGTGCACGTGTGCATGTGTGCATGTGTGCATGTGTGCATGTGTGCATCACTGGTATCATTGTGTAGACATTGTAAACTGTGTTTCCTGTTTCCCTCCCACAGGTTCTGGTGCTGATCTGGTGTCATGCAGCAGGAGACCTGAATCAGGTGCCCCGGGTACTGATAATGATGACATCTGTGTAATGGCACAGGAAGGTGTGCCAGGGTCTGTCATTGGTCAGCCAATTGACAGTACACAGCTGTCAACCCCATCAATGTGCACAGTCATCCTGCCAATACATCCTTTGTCACCAATGTCCCTAGGTGATGGACAGGATACAGTGGGCATTGACCAGGGTAATGTGGTATCTGTGGCACATGCTTCCCCACACAGCAGCCATGGGCATGGCCCTGAGATGGTACCACACAGACAGATGTCCAGGGGTTCTCGTGGGAGCATCCATGGGCGTACTGCCCCTGTCAGACGTGCCCACAGAGGTCTTACAACCTCAGCTATGTTTCGGGCTGTCATGCAGGCACAGTCACGTATGGAACGGTACACCAGACAGGGTCTGAGGGAGCTGACAGCATGTCGCACAGCCATGACTGACAGTATGCGTGACATTGCGGCTGCCATCCGTAATTTCACCGATGTCATAGACAGACGTTGTGGGGACATATTAGATCAGTTCCACAACTACATGTCCATGAGCCAGGGCAATGGTGGATGGTTGAGGCATCGATGTGGGTGTATACCAGCAACAGCAGCAGCTGGCAGTCGCGGATGACAACAGGGCCGCTGCCCCATAGTGCCAGCAGCAGCCCCAGCAATGCTGGGTCTGTGCTGTCATCAGACCGCCCCAGGAGACCACGTGCAAGTGGCTCTGGACAGGCCCAACAGGGATCTGTGTCCAGTCAATGAACACCTGCTTCTGATGACAGTACCCAGTCTGGATTGGTACTGGATATGGTCCGTAGCACCCCTGCAAGGCACAGGTACCGTGTCCGTGGCCAGAGACACTGATCTGTATGACCTGGCAGGTACAGTCTGTGGCTGTCCACAAACACCGGTATATGGCAGCCATGAGGTGGAACTGTGTGCATCCATACACACATGTGAATTGACAACACCTAGGGCTACCACATACACGCACACACTGCATCAACATTGCCCCACCTTGTACTGCTGTCCCTCACCAACACACATACACATACATGTCAATTGGTGGTATCAGTGGCAGACTCAGGCATACCAAGTTCACACCCTGTGCATATGATGAAACTGTGCCACCTCCTGCAATCTGTAACATCAGTGCAGGTACAGGTTAACATGTTGCTGATGCACAGGGTGACTACATAGATGTGTAGTAATAGTATCATGTTGTTAACAGTACTGTGTGCTGATATAATTGTGGGTATATCCCAGCATGCCTGATGCAGTAAGGGTATGATTGTCTTGTACTGTTGTCTACACCCATGGTAAGTACCATAGTGTATCATCTGCACATGTTTGCATACTGGTGGTAAGGATGTCAACAGAAGGCCACATACATAGGTAGCACAGGGGATAAGGTAATGAAAGTATTGATATGCAATGATGGACATGTAAACTGAAAGTGGCATGTTGCCCACACTGGACTCTGCAATGCGGATGTTTGAGAATGTTGATATGTGTGCAGTACTACACGACTGGTACAGGACACACAGGAGCACCCTAGCACTGCAAGCTCACATCTCCTACCATGCTAGACAGCCCCAACACACAAAACTAACTTTCACAGGAGGGAGAGTCCCCATAAATGTCAGGGATACTGTGGTGGCAGGACAGGTAGCATACATCCTACTAAGTATGGAACCACTGAGTGAAGGCTCAGTGTCTGTTATTTGACATGTGTATTACTGCAGGTGTGAGCACCTGGGTTTCCATCCGGTTATTGTACATCCTGACGGTACATGGTCTGTACACTTGTGTGTGCTGAGACTGGACCCTGGCCATCTGACCTGTGTATTTCCATGTACATGTGTATAGTGCCTGCATATTTGCACTGTTACCTACTGGAAGTGGTACAGCTTGTTTGTTGTACAATGGACTACATGCAGCCCTGCTTACTGTAGCTTTGTTTGCATGCATGTTTGCTTGCAGTTACCCTGGAACACTGATTCCACCTGCAATGCAGATTTACAGAGCTTCTGTGGATTCCTAGTGACATCTGCATAGCTTACTATATGTATGTCCATGTCTCACTTGGCAGAACGTCACTGTTTGTCCTGTTCGCATGTACGTTGCCTGTGACACATTGCATATGACTTACCTGGCATTTGACCACGTGAGCAGTCATATATGCCAGTGCTAACTAATCACAGGCACTACACCCTCACATACTCACCTTCTGTACCTTGTTCCCCATTGGCCCTATGTGCTGTTAATCACCATGGCAATCACAATACTATGGTAGCATGTGCAAAGGTCACTTGTCAGTCACCTCTATGGTACAGTTGTGGAATATGTGAGTCATGTGGCAATGTCACAGCTGCCACATGTACACAGTCAACCCTCTCCCCTACACATGGACGTACAACACATGTGTGAGATGCAACCACATAGCCAAACTGGGGACTAAGCACTCTGAACCCAGTACTGGCATAACCTGTCAGGTGGCATGAAATACTACAGTGACTACAATACCAGTCTGATGTAGACCTACACTGACAGCAATCCAAACACATGAACACACTGGGGCATTCGTGGAGCCTCAGAATAGCATCCTGCCTGAGCAGCAGACACCTCTGCAGCTGGCACACAGGCATACGTTAAGCCGAACACAGCACGTGCAACACATAGCACACAAATCCTGTGTGCCAAACAGTCACAGCCTGTACGGCTAGACAACACACCTGCTACAGTTGTGTTAGGTACCTTTATTGTCCAGTACAGTGAGGTCCCGCTCACCAGGCTGGACAAGGTGAAGGTCACAGTGATATGCCCGTGGGGCACTATGGTCCACCACATAACACAAGCATACAGGTCAGTCAGAGGCATGGACACATATGACTCAGTCATTGTCCATGCCACTATGGCTGACCTGTGATGTACCTCCCTGGACTACATGATAGGGAACATAGAAGGGCTCTCTGAGCATGTGGCACAGGCTGGTATGACCCTGACCTTGGTTGGCATCATACCCTCACCAAGACTGCTGATGTATTACTGAATGCTGATGAATTACTGTAGCTACAACACCCTAGCTGAAAGGTTCCTAGCATGTAGTCACTGCATTGCTATGGAACAACTTGTTACCACTCCCACAACAGGTGAAAACATGCAGCACCTGTTCATCAACAACATGTAGACTATATGCCCCAGACCAGATGTGTATCCCTCGCTAGGATGATACCATATACAACTCACACTGTATATACACATACCACATGCAGCACCGCACAGAAAACCACAGTCATAATGTTATCCAGTGCAAATACCATGTATTCACATGTGGCAGGCGTCAGACATGGGAACTATTGAAGGTCACAGGTATATATGTGTATTTGGCACACACATACATCATCTGTGTGCATTGCCATTACTGGTTTAATCGATGTCATGCATTATTGTGAACAACAACCCACACACATGGGCATTCTGTGTGACAAAACACACGTGGCATTTGTGGAATTCAAAGCCATAACTAACTGTGCTATGACAGTAGTGAGAGATGCAGTAGCAGAGCATGCTATTTGCATTACTGGGAGATTTGCCCTCTTCTGCTGTACTTGTAGGGTGCTGACATCATCTCTGTGTAGAGATTGGAATATGCAGCAGCTGGTGTGTTGTACTGGTTGCCAAAAGGGTCAGTTTTCTCACACATGTAATTGCACACACCCTACTTCCACGCCCTACACCCCACTTTCCAGATTCAAACCCCTACCTAATTATGTTATGACACTAGTACAAGATGCAGTAGCCGAGTGTGCTATTTGCATTATTGGGAGGTTTTCCTTCTCCTGCTGTACTTATAGGGTGCTGACATCATCAGTGTTTAGAAAGGGGAATGTGCATCCTGTAGTGTGTTTTCCTAGTTGCCAAAAGGGACATTTCTCTCACACAGAATTGCACACACACTAACCCCCCTCACCCAAACACACACTGAGCATTTGCAGGATTTAAACCCCTACCTAACTATGTTATGACACTCAAGATGGAAGCATTAGCAGAGCGCGCTATTTGCATTACTGGGAGGTTTTGCTTCTCCTGCTGTACTTATAGGGTGCTGACATCATCAGTGTTTAGAAAGGGGAATGTGCATCCTGTAGTGTGTTCTCCTAGTTGCCAAAAGGGACATTTCACTCACACAGAATTGCACACACACACACTGAGCATTTGCAGGATTTAAACCCCTACCTAACTATGTTATGACACTCAAGACAGATGGATTAGCAGAGCGTGCTATTTGCATTACTGGGAGGTTTCCCTTCTCCTGCTGTACTTATAGGGTGCTGACATCATCAGTGTTTAGAAAGGGGAATGTGCATCCTGTAGTGTGTTCTCCTAGTTGCCAAAAGGGACATTTCTTTCACACAGAATTGTACACACACACTGAGCATTTGCAGGATTCAAACCCCTACCTAACTATGTTATGACACTCAAGACGGATGCATTAGCAGAGCACGCTATTCGCATTACTGGGAGGTTTCCCTTCTCCTGCTGTACTTATAGGGTGCTGACATCATCAGTGTTTAGAAAGGGGAATGTGCATCCTGTAGTGTGTTCTCCTAGTTGCCAAAAGGGACATTTCTCTCACACAGAATTGCACACACACCAACCCTGCTCACCCACACACACACTGAGCATTTGCAGGATTCAAACCCCTACCTAACTATATTATGACACTTGAGGGAAACACATTAGCAGAGCGCACTATCCGAATTACTGGGCATCTGTTCTGCACCTGCAGTATTTATAGGGTGCTGACATCATTATTTATACAGAGGTATGTACATCTATTACTACCTGTCAGGTGGGGGATAGTATATATATATATATGCATTTGCAGCCACCTACTTCAGGGTCAGATATGCACATCAGCACTGGCAGGTTATGTTCTATACCATGCTTCATGACCACAGGACCTGTAACACACAACACAACCAGTTCAGACCACCCCTCCCACATCCAGGACACACACTTTGCTTCCCTGGGAACAGTGCCAAGATATGATGGTGTTCACATACACCATTCCAGTTGTTAACGTCAGGTACAGGTATATTGTGTGTGGGAACTACTCAGGCCTCTACAACATTACCCTACAGCCACTACAATTTGTGAGTCCATGTGCTATGGCAGGACCACTCACCACAGCCACAAGTGGGAATACATATTGCACCTGACCATCTGCAACATGGGTACTCACTGTTCCACACCAGAGGTAGACCACCATTGTTGATATCTGACCATACCCACCTTTCCCTGGACATCCATATCCCATCCCCACCCCCAGGCAAGGTTGTCACTGCAAACAAAGTGTATTTATCAAAAGCAGACTTTGCACTTGTGAAGACTGGGGTGGAAGACTTCAAAGGACCCATGCTGGGGAGTATACAGGCCACTCTGCATAATCCTTGACAATTGCATTCTATGAGCATGTGGAAGGTTTGCATTGATCATGCTATCCCAAATATACCCATGACTCCTCCACAACAGGACACCTGTCAGGTGTACACCAGCCATATATGAGCTGTCCAACAGACAGAGTGAGCTAATACATTGCAGAGCAGTAGCCCACAGAGGGAGGACATCTCTGAACAGTACTGGCATGACACTTCAATCCCTCATAATCATCACGACAAAGTGTTGACAGTGAAATTGTCCAGACACTGCAGATAAGGCTCCCCTCAGTCTGTTATTGACACCCACTTACTGTTAGAGGTCCTCACCAACCCTCTTCCAGCACACACCAACAACATGGATGTGGCATAGCAAATTCAACCCCTGGGATCTCCACTGTGTCCCTGCTTGGCGGAGGCACAGCACACTAGCCTCAAACGGTGCCTTATGTGACCTACTTTACAGTGGCACAGTAGCCTACTGTACTGGGGAGGCAGACGCCAAGCACACTCTGGCTAAGCTTTCATTCCCTAGGGCAAACAGCCTAGTATTGACCTCTACACCCATATGTTTAATTGTCAGATGCACAATATTTGTTGCTGATAGACTGTTTGCAGGTCTTTATTGCCATAGCATTCCCTGTTTCTATGAACAACTTGTGTATCTGTGGAAGATGTTTGAATATGAGAGGGATCCACTATATCACTTATGTCTCTGTAGTCATTTAACTGTGTGCACTGGGCAGATTGCTGTAATGTGGTTGGTTCCTGGAATAACACGTACAAATACCAGATATGTGTGGCCAACTGCTAAACTGAGATATGGCCTAAGTGTGTGAGCATGCCCAGTTCAGGCTTTCCATGGCATGTTGTCTGACATATGTCTCATTTATCAAAGTGTGCGAGCATGCCCAGTGTGAGCTTTCCATATGTTGAACTCTGCAGTCCACCACATTTGTGGATGAGTGTGAACTTCAACAATATCTCACATTTATGGTTGTGTGTTGTGTGTCATGTTGTGTACTTACTGTCCAACTGCTTTGTGTCTGAACACAACAGGGATTATACTGTGCCTGCAGGGTTTGCATGGGATACTTTGCATACAGTTGTCAACATCCTTTCATACTGACCTAACACTGTAGTACCGTATAGTGTACTGGTTCAGTACTTTCACTGTGGTGGACAGTATCCTGGGCTTTAGTCCTATCACTGCTTTAAATTTTCATAGTGAGCACAACAGACTGGTTAGGGGCCAGTTGTGCACATATGACCATGTTGCATTATGTTCAGATATGAACTACTTAAACCAGGCTTGTCCAACATTGGTAGTGTATTCCACAACATAGGTGGACATTGGCAAACACTAGCGATGTGCCCTAGGCCATTTCAAATGCTAGTCAGAGAGTGTGTTTGTCCTTCAGCACACATTGTAACTGGAGTTTGCCATGGCATATGTCATGGTTAGTATACTGTCCCTCCGTCTAACCATGACATAACAGTGATACCCAGGGTAAACCTACCATCTCCCATTCACTCATCAAGATTCCTCTTGAGGAGAGTCGATGAGTGACTCTCTGGCTAACCTGTACTGGGGTTTACTCAAGAGTGGGGGTGGCTTCTGTGTTATGGATCATTCAGTACAGCTTGTCCTATGTATGTCAGTGCTGGGGTTCAGGTCTCTCATGTGCATAGCTCACTGCCATTCAGATTGTACAAGGTGCAGCATGTTCATTGATTCCAGCTTGGACATGGCTTTATACATCAGGCACAGCTTGCCTCTGGGCGGGCAGTATGGCAGTGTGTGGAGCTGCAGTTTGTTTAATCAGGCAACACATGGCATCTGTTCAAGCTCTTTGATACTCCTGGTGAGGTACTTTTGGGGTCTTTCCAGTTGATGGAGGTGTCTGCTGAGGTACATCCCACAGGGGCCATTGTAGTCAATTGTGACGCTGATGAAGGATGACTGCAGAGCCACAATGACCTCCCTGATCTAGATCTGACAACCTTCATGATTAGGTGGGTATATGGTATGTTTCTGTAACCACTACAGCCACATGCTTGTCCAATGCAGGATATCTATCAACTTGTGTCCCCAGGTCTCTTATTACATGTTAAGTACTTAATGGGTTAACACCTATGTGGTAATTGGTGGGCACTTACTGTATATCCACAGGGGTTGACTATACACTTTTCTGCAATTAGCTTGCTGACATGGCTATGGCACCAGTTGTCTGTTTCTATGTGGCCCTTTTGTGGGATGCTTGTGTCAGCTGGAGGGTCAGATATGGTGGCCAGTTTGTAGTCCTCTGCAAACTTGTTCAGACACAGTCCTTCCATGTTGGCCTGTACCTATGGGACATATATACCAAACAAGGGAGGTCCCAGGACCAAGCCTTGTGGGATGCCAGTTATATCTGGTTTGTAGTCTGACATGGCTGCAGCATTTCTGACCATGTCAGTTCTGTCCTTGGTCTGGTTTGCAACCCCTCTACTGACATAGGGGTGTATATTTAAGCTGGTGAGCTTATCTATAATGAACATGTGGGGTATTGTATGGAAGCCTTTTGCAAGGTCCAGCTAGGCTGTGTGGACCACATTCCACTCATCAATGACCTTAATGACTGTTTCAAATGAGTCAAACATGTTTAAGGGGCAGGATCTGCACTTAAGAAAGCCACACTGGGTAGGGTCCAGTGTCAGTAGGTCCCCAATATCTTTATGTCTGAGGTACATGCTGATCCTTTCCATAGCTTTGCAGACCAAGCTTGTCAGGATTCTGGGGTGGTAGTTTGCAGTATCCATTCAGGCAACACCTTTGTGGAGAAGGACCACTGTTGTTGTACACTGCTCTTTGGGTACATATCCTGTGGTAAGGCTGACATTGAGCAGTAGTGTTATTTGGCATTCCATTCTTCTTGGAGTCCATGTTGGACTCAGCCCAGGACACCATCTCATACCATTGATGCTGTGTGTTTTGCTTTGTAGATGCTGGCTGTTACCTCAGCATCTGCAATGTCAGGGGCCAGCACTCTGCTGGGATAGATATTTTGCATTTGGGGGAGGTTTGCACTGCACCTGTCAGGTTGGATGTTGGCAATATGTGTGTGTGTTTGGTATGTTGTTTGTAATATTTGAGTGATTCAGAGCATATCTGTGAATTCCCAACAAGGTTCCTACCATCAGTTAAGAAAGCCTTGTGATTATCCTTAGTGTCCTGTACAATTTGTATCTTCATAGGTTCATAGGTTCATACTAGGCTATCCGCCCTAGGGCATTTATAAGCCTAGCCAGAGTGTGTGTGGCTTTGCCACCCCTTGCTATGTGAATATTATGGCCATTTATGATTTACTTTACTGTGCCTCTGTCTGGACGTGACACAGTGAAGACCCCAGTGTACATCTACGATCATCCATCCACTTGGCAAGATTCCTGTTGAAGAGAGTCAGTGAGGGGCTCTGCCTAACATGGAGTGGGATTCCGTTCCAGGGTGTAGGGAGCCTCTGGGTTATGTATCTGTCCCTCCAGCACATCCTATTTCATTATGTGTTGAGGTTGACATCTCTCACTCTCACAGCTCCGATGGATTTGGGTTTTCTGGGGTGGAGCATGTCCATTACTCCTGTGTTGGACATGGCCTTGTACAACAGGCATACAACGCCTCTGTGTAGGCAGTATGTGACTGCATACAGCTGGGGTGTCTACAGCCAGGCAGCATATGACATATATTTGAGACCCTTTATCCTCTTGGTGAGGTACCTTTGAGGTCTTTCTAACTGCTGCAGGTGTCGGTAAGGTACATCCCAAATGAGGCATTTACTAGATTATGGGTCTGATAAGAGAACAGTATAGGGCACAATGACCTCTGTTGACGTAGATGTGAATCCTTTCATGATACGGTGTCCAATATAGACAGTCTTCCTAGCCACGTTGGCAATGTGAGTGTCACATGACAGGTTACTGTCCACTTGTGTCCCTAGGTCCCTGATTACTCCTTCCATACATAATGGATTACCACCTATGTGGTAATTTGTGAGTACCTTGTTTGGTATTTGGTGAGACATTCATACTGTCCAGTGTCTTCAGGACGGCTGGGTGGGGTTCCTGTGTGTGAGAGTGTGGTCTGTAGCATGCTACAGACTGTACAGCAGTTTTGCCTACGGTTAGTTGCACATGGGTGGTCTCCGATGCTTCGTGCATTGTCAGTTACCTGGACGTGTGGGTGTCTGTGCTGAATATGGATACTCCCCTCCTTTTATGTTTTGGTCCAGGTTTTGGGGCCATAACGCATGATATGAGGTATAACCTGGTAGTGCTGGTGTGCTGTCAGGAGCCTTGCTGCAGGTTTCTGTCACTGCATGGACATCGATGTTCTCCATACTGGCGAGGGCCTCGGGGCATGCATGTTGAGGTTTACACGTCTGGCATTGGGCAGCATTACCCTTATGTTTCTTTCCACTTATGTTTTCTAGGGAGGTGGGTTAGTCTTTTCAGCCTTGCCTACAAAAGGCTCTATGGAGGTGGCAAGAGCCTTATCCAATATCCAGACACCCAGTGGTAACAGGTGCAAGCCATCCCTGGCACAGCAGTGTGGCTTGTCAAGCATGACATCCCAAGCAGACAGATATTGGATTCGCCTTGGAATGACACCAGTAATTGTGCCACTTGTTAAAGCTGATCATTCTGTGTTTGTACTGTGGCATCATTCTTGGTGAGGGTAGGATGCTGCACACGGTCAGTGTCATACCGACCTGGACTACATAATCGGAGAGCTCATCTATGTCTCTTTTCATGTAGTCCGGGGAGGTACATCTCAGGTCATTCACGCCAGCATGGACAATGACTGCATCATATTTCTACTTGCTTTGGGGTGACCTGCATACTTGTGTTATGTGGCATTGTAGCAGCCTACAGGCAGCTTACTGTACCCTTTCCCTTGTTCAGTCTGGTGAGCGGGACAGCAGTGTGTCTGACTATGGAGTCACCTATTACAACTGTATCAGGCATGTTGTTTCTCCTTCTGGCCTGTGACTGTTTGGCACACCAGCTTTGTGTACTATGTGTTGCATGTGCTATGTTTGGAGGTAGTGGTTGCTTGGGTGTCTGCTTTGGAGGCCTCTGTTGATGTGGTGTGTTTGTAATTAGGGCCTCCGGGAATGTTTTTCTGTGTTTATGTCTTTGGTTTGCAGTTGTGATAGGTCTATGTGAGACTGGGTTTGTGGTGTGTGTGGTTACCTTCTCCTCCTGACTAGTTTTGACAGTACTGAGTTGAGAGAGCTCAGCCTCCGGTTTGGATAAATGGTTGCATCTCTCACATATATTTGTATTTCTTGGGGGAGGTGAGGGTTGTCTGTGTACATGGGGCAGGTGTAACATTGCCTCAAGATTCACAGATTCAACTTGTTGTAGCTGGCCTTAGTGGATTGTATGAGTGGACATATTTTATTGCCATACTACTGATCAGTGATTACTTCCCTTTTTATGTTTGCTCTATCATGTAGTAGCTTCCTCATTCTCTTGCATGGTTTGGTAATGGCTGGAGTCCACCATGCCAGATGCCTGCATGTATGGCATTGTGTCTTGGTTTTATTTGGGATTGCATAATCCATGCATTCCTGGCAGTGTTCATGGAATGCCTGTATAACAGGTTCTGAGGTGTGGCCCATATTTTGCACCTGCACAGGGCCTTTAATGGATTCCACATCAGTTTGGAGGAGTGCAACTTTTGCTTTACACATGTTTTTCACTGTGGTTTTCTGGCCAGGGACTGTGGTCAGGATGTGTATATCCGGTGTGATTACTCTATGGTCTGGTCTTACCAGTGAGGGATACACTTCTCATCTTGCCATCCAGTACCCATGTTGCTGATTATCACATTCAGTATGCTTACCCCTCTTGTGGGAGTGGTACGTTGTTCCTGGGCATTTTGGTTTATGGATTCTAGGAACTTTTGTCCTACAGTGTTGGAGCTAGAATAATGCTCCCAGTCTATGTTTGGGTATTTTCAGTCACCCAATATAATGTGGTTTGGAGGGCTTGATATATTCATGTATTCCAACATAGGCCAAGTGCAGTTCCTGGTGTTAGGATGGTAGTCTGTAGCAGGCTATAAACTGGGAGGCAGTTTTAGCCACTGTTACTTGACCATGGCTTGTCCATGCTGCTTCTTGTTGTGGTACCAACATGGGGGTGTGGTTATCCTTGACAATTATTGCTAGTCACCCTCCTTTTGTAGCTTGTTCCATGTTTTGAGGCTGTACAGCACAGTATGAGGTGTAACCTGGTAGTGTTAGGGTGCTGTTGTGAGCCTTGACCCAGTTTTCTGTTACAGGACAGATATCAACATTCTCCATACTGGGGAGTTTAGACTGCATGCATCTTGCTGTTTAGACTTCTGGCATTGGGTAGCATTACATCTAGGTTCTTATCCCTTGTGATACCTATGGAGGTGGGTTTGTGTTTTGAGCCTTACCTATTCAAGGCACGCTGTGGGTAACAACAGCCTTTGCCAGTATCCATAAGGCCAGGACTGATAGGTGCACGCCACCCCTAGCAGGTGGAGCATCATGTCATGCTCAGCATGTCATCCCAGGCTGGCACACATTGGATCCCCTTTGACTAACAGCAATACTTCAGCCAATTATTGCAATTGATCATCTCATCGTCATATTGTGGCATCATGCTTGGTGAGGGTAGGATGTTAGTCAGGGTCATCAAGTTTGCATATACTACATGGTGTTACATTGCTTAACACATGGCATTCATGCCTCAGGTGGTGCTGCAGGGCTGCCTCTGTCGGATGCACATACTACACTCCCTGTACATGTTTGAGAGCAGGTTATGTCATTTTAGGCATCCCTGTTATTATATGAGTGAGTCAGAGAGGGGTATCATTCCCAGGGTTCCTACTGAGCCAGTGTATGTGCTATGTGTTGCCTCTTTGCCAAGGCCAGGGCATACTGGGCATGCCTCCTTCTGCCAACTGGGGCAGGCTCAGGTTGTTCCTCCTCCGTGTCACGCTCTGCCTGTGATGGCCTTGGCAATGGTGGGGGACTGTTTGGCCCGGCCCTATGCTGGTCCTGCTGCAGCTGTTTTCGCAAGATCATATTATGTAGCATAGCACATACCATGACAATTTGGGTACATGTAGTTGGTGAGTACTGCAAGACTCCACCAGATGTGTTCAGACACCGGAACCGTGACTTGAGCAGCCCAAACACATGCTCTATTACATTCCGTGTTTGTGCGTGTGCCTCATTATGGCGTTCCTGTTCAGGTGTGTGTGCATTTCTGATGGGTGTCATCAGCCACGGCTCCAGTGCATAACCTGCATCCCCCACTAGGTATCCATGTGGGATGTCCCCATTGGCAAATGTCTGCTACAGCTGCATCAAATGCCAGATATGGGAATCATGGTAGCTCCCAGGGCAGCCAGCACACACATTCATTATTATGCCCTGGGCATCACACACAACCTGGCAGTTGATGGAGGGTAAGCCCTTGCGGTTAATGTAGGCCCTACCCCGCTCACCGGCTGGTGCTTTGATGCATATGTGCGTGCAGACTATTGCACCCACTACCTCAGGGTATTCTGCTATTTGCTGGAAGAGACGCATATTGCTGGCCAATACCTCACGGGCATTGGGGAAATATACATGATCACCGACATGTGCTGACATGGCATTCAGGAACTGGTGCAGTACCCTGGAGGCTGATGCCTGTGATATCCCCATCATATCACCAGTTGGTCTCTGGAAGGTACCTGTTGCTAGTATTCTTAGGCCAACACATACCTTGGTTTCCACTGGGATGGGTTCCCCTCTGTTGGTTCTGTGTGTGAGGCGTGGCCTGCACAGCTCGACAATTTGCTGCAGGAGGTCTCTGTCCACTCTATAGCACTCCACTATCTCCAGCTCATGTAACCCGTGGTAGGTGACCCTGGGCCTGTACACTCTTCTCCGTCTCCTCACTGTGGGTTGTCTGGCACCATTTGCATTGTCACCACCCTCAGCAAGTCGCCTATGTCTCCTTATGACAGCTATGGCAGCCCCTAGCATTTCTGCTCTGAGTTCAGCTTTTCAGTTTTCACTTCTAATAGCTTACTCCTGTCTTGCAGTGTCTCTTGAGAGAAACATCCTGCACTGCTGTTTGCAGAGTTTTAAGTGCTTGGCTGGGCTACTATTCTGCCTGTGTAATTGCCTGCTTCTAATTGTTTTCACCTGCTAGCTCCAGCAGTATTCCCTGCTAGCTTCCTACTAATTCTGTTGCTTCCTTTTTCCTTTCTGTTTCCTCAGGGGGGAGCAATGTGCATACCAGCAGAAACATGCTCACAGTGGCTTACATGCACACATACATGCTTACATGGTTTAGAATCTTCTTATTCGGGTTAAAACGCATGCACACCAGCGCAAACAGTCTTACAAGTCTGCCAACAGGCTCCCACATGCTCAGTCTGCCTTACACGCACGCACACTGCCCTACTCCCACCTCATGGTGCGCACACGTGCACATGCATGCCCAGCAAGAAACTTTGTTGTAAGCAACAGTGTACACCTTCCATTTCTTGACTTTCCCATGCTTATCTTGTGGCACTCCTCTTTCCATGATATGTGTCTGACATCTGTCATGTAACACTGACCTCCAATGAACTGCATTTCTTTCTGCCATTCCCCCCTGTGATGTCACCTATCTCCTACTCTGTTCCTCCCCTTATGTAACTCTTACACTACTCAGAATGTGCTCATTTGCTATGTGACAGTGGGATTCAGTATCCTAACACTCATTTACATCAGATTGCCTACTAATGCTTAGTTACATGTCTTAGACTCAGCTTCCCCCCTTAGCAACCACTAAACAGTGGCCATGTTGTTTTTGGTCTGCTGGTCCCTGCATTGTAAATCCATGTATTGCATAAAACCCACATTTGTGGGTTTATAACCTTCATTTTATGTTTTATATAGCGCAGCCGCTTGCTGGGCTGTGCTGCGTTTAAACATCGGTGATTGCCGTAAAAAAAAATTATTTCTCATATTTGCATCGGGGTACCTTGCCAATGGCCACATATTTGGCCATTGGCATGCTGCCTGACACATATGCACCCTTTCTTTGGAGCTGATATGGCTCCATTGTGTTATTTGCAGAAACGTACTCAGTTGTCAACTGAGTACATTTCTGCAGCTAAAACGGCTCTTACACGGGCTGGTTTGGGCTTCGTGGATCGCTAATCTACCTCATTTGCATGCCTTTCGGCTGCAAGTGAGGTGATTAGCATATCCACGCCCAGTCCGTGTAAGAGACATTTTAGCTGGTCTCTTACATGGAATTTCAGGCTGTTCCTGGATCGCGAGGGCTGCATGGAGTCTTACACTACTCTTAGACTCTGTGCAAGCCTTCGTGAATCCTGCCCATTAACTGTGTGCCAGATTTGTATACTACAAAATGGGAAGGGAGATGCATTTTTTCATTATCTTTTCATGATGGTTACGGTGCAGCAGATTACAAGTTGAGACAGACTATTTCTCCGGTGTGTGATGCATCTACTCTAATGACTCCTGGAGTGTGACATGCCCAGATTATCTGCAACAAGAGTTATACTGCAGGCATTCTTATATGATGCCTGAACCACACCAGTCAGCTTGGCTTGATCTGCTAGATCTGAACAAGTAATATTTGTGATGTTGGGCACAGTATTCCTAACAAAACATTGTACATTTGATAGCCAGCTACAGATACAGGGAAATGGGATGGTTATGACCACTTGCTTTATTAACATGGCAGTAAATGAAAATCAAGACAGAGTCAAATGATTTATTATAAGTTTAATAGCCTAATAAATACTTCTTAAAATTATACTAGACAAAACTTACATCAACCCCATTAAGCTAAATGGAGTAGATATTATTATATTATATACAGAATAACTAGATTTGTTATATATACTTAAAGTGTTCACACATACATACAGAAATATAACAGTGCAGTTATTTGAATTCCAAAAGGTATTTCTAACAGCTTTATAAATTGGTCTATGCTATGAAAACAATGTAAAAAATCACTCCAGTTGGAGGCTTCTTGATTCTTCCCTCACATGTAGGAACCTGAGTGTCTAAATAGCTTATGAGGTAGTAGTAGGTTCAACGGTATAATCAGACAAAAGGTCATGCTCAGGCATTATTATAACTTGTACAATGTTAAGCCAGGGTTAGCACACATCTGTAGAAAAGTTTGTTTAGCTAGCACACAAGTAGCCTTTTTGTTTAGTATTCTCCCCTACAGGTATTGTGTCAAAAACATTAATGTTGTTGTCTTTCGGCTTTTCCCGGTTAGGAGTCGCCACAGCGGAATAATTTCATTAAATACAATCTTGTCCTACAGAAACATCAACAAATATATATCTGGCTTAGTCAGTCTCTAGTGTTTGCAATGTAGGACTTTGTAGTACCATTACAATTTGCAGATTTGTGTGGGGGATGGGGGACTGAACAGGAGCCACTGCACTTTAAAGAAGAACTAGAAAGCAATCTGGTCAGTTTTGACAGTGTCCATTGGCGAAGAGATTGTGTGTCAAATTCCTGGTTCTGAGAGAATATATGAGAATGTATGAGATTCTGGACTGAAACAGCTGACTAATATCGCATATGAGGGTGTCAGTGATTCCTTGATATGAAAAAATATGACTTAATCAGTGAAATAACTGATTCTGAAGAACTCACACAATTTGATGAGCTCTGGATATTTTAATCAAAGAATTTTTTATCAAAATGTTTTGCATATCTTCAAATAGATTGAACTATAAATAGTGAAACATAAAATAATATGACATAATCAACTAGTCAACTACAAAAGAAACTATATACAATTGCCTAAGTATACAATCTATAACATCACGCTTCCATATTTTAAATAATAAACACAGACGAGTTACTGACTGCTCCTGCATTAAACCAAATCAGCTCAGTGGTTTACCTGATATTTTATAAGGTTTCACTGCGTCTTCATTATTGCATTATGAAACATTTTGCAGAATTGGCTGTTTTTGACTTTAGGCTGTACCTATTTAAACATACCAGCCCAAAACATTGCATCCTTTTCTTTACACTTAGCAATACCCATGTCTTATATTTATCAACACCCATTTGTTAATGAGGTAGGACACGGGACACCCAAGTCCCTATGACCCAAGAGCAATGTTTGGTTTACTGAGTTTCACAAAGTCAAACAAGTGAGGTCTGAGAGAATCAAACAATGTAGGCACAGGAACTACAGTTCAGGGTCATTATTCTCTGTGCCAACTGCCAGAGCCATTTGGCAATGCCCACATGAGGTTTATAGATTCTTAGCAGCTGGTTTGACACAAGTAGAATTTGACAAATCACTCTGAATATATGAAATGTTAAACATTTAAATGGGTAGTCCTACTTTTTTCTCTTTGTTAGGTTATCCAGAGAGTACCACATTAGTTAGAATGTTCACATCCATGTCTTCCTCACTGTTGGAGATAATTACTACATAATGTTGTTAAGCTCAGTCAATACATCATGTTAACCAAAACATCTGAAGAAATGCCTTTGTAAATGTATGAATCATGTGCTTTACAAACATATAACTTATACCTGCAAGTCTGCATTTTTTTACACAGGTGTGAACCATTGTCTCTGGGAGTCTATGGATCAGCATGATTGACTGCATGGTAACATCTATTGTTCTGATCCTTATCTAAATACTATGAACTCAGTTATGACCACATATGGTCATTGATACGAATAACTAAAAACAAGCCACACATTTATTTTATGCACACAACTCAATATCTCTTGACTTAGTGATTTCAGCTTATGAACACAAATTAGTAGTGAAACGTCAGACACTGGCAATGATTACTTCCATTCCATTTCCCTAATGTATCCTTAGTTTTAACATTGCATTTTGGTCCAATATCAACCTCAAGAGAGAAACTTTTTCCATTTAAAACTTCTATTTCTGGTGATTTCTGCAATAGCCACACATTTGAGTTTCTGTACTCAGTGAGGAAATGGTATGAATACTAATATACAACAACCACATTCACAAAAATATGACCGGGAGAAAGAGCTCGGAGTCAAACAGCATTACAGTCAAAATTTTCATCTGCGCCAACCACTTCAAAAACCTTTTTCTTTCTTTTTCTCTAGACTTACAAACTCAAGAAAAGGGTTAGATAATCCACATTTCCACCATTCACTACTAATTTCTAGACATGGCCTCTTATTAATCTGATAATCATGTGCTGAACAAGATGACAGTTACTGAGATGAATGCTTCATGTGATTACTTGCTGCAGAAGTATAGCACTGCATCAATTTCCTATATAAGCATGTTTCACATTGTATCTTGCCTTTAAAGAATTATTCTTTCTAGTCTTAACAGATTTTAGCTTAATTTTAAATTCAGGCATGTACAGGTCATTTGATTGCTAGGTAGTTCTGCTGCTCTTTACACATTCAAAGCTTTGCTAGTGTTAAATCAGGCATTAGACCATTTTTAATCATCATTTTAATACCAAAACCTTTTCTGTCTTAGAATAGTGAGTGATGCATCTCTCTAAACTCAGTCTTTGTCTCTAAACATTAATTCATCCACATAAGTATCTAGAGATTTTTCTAAACCCTGATTTCTAGTGAAAAAGAAATGTTCTATAAATGGGTGCTGTTGTTCTGTAGTAAGATGAAAAGAAAGGAAGTACTTTAATGGAATTGTTACTACTAAGTGAGGAAGAAAAGACTGACTTGTATCTCTGTCCTTTTTAGGTATATGAGAATCATTATTGCAAAGTTCAAATTTCTGCCATAGTTACTTTTCGCCTTCAGACAAACTGCTATGGAATACCAGTGTTGCTGACAAAGTGGTAGTTATGAATGAAGGCTAAAATTAAAGGTTGTGAAACATATACAACATTGACTGTGTATGAAAAGATTATAGCTGTTTTATCTATTCTATTTTTATTATTTGCGGACTTAACTCACTGAAGCCTATAATGACATTTCCAGTTCACACTGAAAGCTGTGTATGGCGCCCAGACATTTTTTTGGGCCTGATTTATTTAACCAAGTTATTTATTAGTTAATAAAATTCAGTATTAGTAAGTGCAAAGAGTTATTAATAAAATCACTCTACGACTGTTAATCTAGGATGTCCTGTAGTAGACAAATTAATCAACTTTTCACATTTTATATTCACATTTTTATGAACATATTTTCATAGCTATTGAGGGGTATGGTATGAAATCGCATGGTGGGAGACATGAAAATTCATACTCATTTATATCATATTATACCAGAGATATTGCTAGCTGTCTGTTAGTTATTATGAAAATAAATATTATCATATGTACTTAGTATTTCAAAAAACAAATGACTTATAAACTGTTGTGAGATAGTTGAAAATGTAGATGTTCTTGAGGAAAACTGACTTTGCTATTTGCACTGTACATTTCACATATTTAGAGATAATTACTGTTAATTATATAGCTAATTATACAATTAAGGACTTTTTTCATATTTCCGTAAATATCTCAATAACATGCACTCAGAGGAATTTCTTATAGTCATGTGAAACCTTATGCATGGATAACAAAAATTCACTAACAATATATGGCTAGGTAGAATAGTTTCCAAGATAAAACAATTCATTTGTACAAGTTTAACAAATATAATTTTTGGTTTGTGGGCATTCTACTATATTTTTTTGTTATTTAACATTTGTTGACTGGGACAGTCCGACTAGGACAGAGACTATTTTCAGTGGAGGCTTGGGGAGAAACACTCCTGATGCATGTCTTTGGAATGTGGGAGGAAACTGGAGTACCCAGCAGAAACCCACATGAATGCAGGGAGGACATGCAGACTCCACACAGAAGGCATTCCTGTCGAGAAGCAAACCAGAGAACCTCTTACTGTCAGGCGACAATGTTAACTGCTGCACACTGTATTTATAAAAAGGCTAGGAATGCACTATTATCATTGTAAAGAATACTTTTTACTGAAAGCATTACTGTTTGCATAGTTTTAATATCTTTTACCATTCACAAAATATTTAGATTTGTTTATCCTATGCTTTTTAAGTCTATTTTTCAGAAAATGCTCTGGAAGGCAATATATGTCTAGGTGTTAAGACTTCTTTGCTGTAACTGGAATTTGGCACCATTTTGCCCACTGAATGGTTGTTTTGTCAGATTTATGGTTGTCAAAAGTAATTTTCTCTGACTGGGTATGATGGTTTTGTGCAAAAAATGTTTCCAGTGGTTTATAGCAGTAATTTTGTAATTTTTAATTCTTACTGTAACTAGTATTTGAAAATTGGTCATTCACTAGAAAGATATGTCATCAACCATCTGCTTGATATATTTAGCCAAATCTTAGTAAAATTGTTGGGTTAATTGCTACATCGCACATTCACACCATGTGATGTTAGATTCAGCAATCATAGGAATGAATTTTGGATGTGATGACCAAATGCAGGATACATCCATACAGTATAAACATGACAGTAAATGAAAGACAGAACCACATAAAATCCCACATCCATACTAGCCTTATAATTATTCTTGAAGTTATACTAAACTATACATTACAGTTGTACTTTGTGACTCTTGCAGATCACAATGTAACATACCCCACACTAGTGAAGATGGTCAGTACGCCTCTTTTCCACAACTAGTATGGACAATCCATTTATAAAGGTCACTACCAATAGCTTCCACCAAACAGACAACTTTGTCCCACAAATCAGCTTGCAGTTCAGTACCACAAACTGGTTAACAGTCAGCAAGCTTGCAACCCCTGCCAAATACATTTCTTAAGCTCATGGTCTCCCTTCCTATCACTCATGAAAATGATGATGTAGTATTTAAATTCTTCCATTACAGACAGATGCTCATGTGCACCAGAAAAAGCTATCTACTTTCTTCCAGGAGAGCACCATATCTACTTTCTTCCAGGAGAGCACCATTGCCTAACGTTTTTGCCACTGTGAATTCAAACCACACTTACTTCACATTCCATACCGTATAATGTGTGGGAATGTCACAGATCACATTCAGTATCGTATGACGTGGGTATGTCACAGATCACATTCAGCACCATATAACATGTGGGTATGTCACAGATCACATTCAGTACTGTATAACATGTGGGTATGTCACAGATTACATTCAGTACCATGTAACCTGTGGGTATGTCACAGATCGCATTCAGCCCCATATAACATGTGGGTATGTAACAGATCACATCCAGAATTAGTCAAAGGAAATTATTCACAAACAAGGAATTGCCATCTGAAGGTCCACAAATGGACACTACCATTCCGACATGCACCTTGGTAGTTTTTTCCATGAGAATCACAAATGAGTTGTAACAAAATGAACTGCAAGAACAATGTAAGAAACCATGCTGAATAAATGTAACTTAATACCAGGAATGGTGATGCAAGTCTGTGTTCATACAGGGACTGGAAATGGCATTTGGCAGTGGTTGCAGTCTTGCGGACTCTGGTGCCATTCATCTTTTTCTCTTTTATAACTCAGATGGTCTTCCCTTCTTTCTGTGTTGTGATATTGCTTTGTCTCTCTCTTAATTTGCAGATGCTACAATTCTAAATTTATTCTGCATTCCTTGCTTTTTTACAGTGGTGGCTTGGGCCATTGTGTAGCTGGAAGACCAAATGAAGTCTCACGAATGGTAGATCATTGCTGAATATTCTGTTTTGTTATTGACATCATATACAGTTTTTCTGTCATGCTGCTGCCCTTCTGATTTTAAAGTGGGTTTTCGCAATGGCTTTATTCCTGTCAATATTACTAAGGAGGATATCACAATGGCTTTATTCCTGTCAGTATTTATTACTAAGGAGGATATCACAATGGCTTTATTCCTGTCAATATTACTAAGGAGGATATCACAATGGCTTTATTCCTGTCAGTATTTATTACTAAGGAGGATATCACAATGGCTTTATTCTGGTCAATATTACTAAGGAGGATATCACAATGGCTTTATTACTGTCAGTATTAATAAGGAGGATATCACAATGGCTTTATTCCTGTCAGAATTTATTACTAAGGAGGATATCACAATGGCTTTATTCTGGTCAGTATTACTAAGGAGGATATCACAATGGCTTTATTCCTGTCAGCATTACTAAGGAGGATATCACAATGGCTTTATTCCTGTCAGTATTATTAAGGAGGATATCACAATGGCTTTATTCCTGTCAGTATTTATTACTAAGGAGGATATCACAATGGCTTTATTCCTGTCAGTATTTATTACTAAGGAGGATATCACAATGGCTTTATTCCTGTCAGTATTACTAAGGAGGATATTACAATGGTTTATTCCTGTCAGTATTATTAAGGAGGATATCACAATGGCTTTATTCCTGTCAGTATTTATTACTAAGGAGGATATCACAATGGCTTTATTCCTGTCAGTATTTATTACTAAGGAGGATATCACAATGGCTTTATTCCTGTCAGTATTACTAAGGAGGATATTACAATGGCTTTATTCCTGTCAGCATTACTAAGGAGGATATCACAATGGCTTTATTCCTGTCAATATTACTAAGGAGGATATAGCTAATACTTTTCAACTGCATGTGAACTCATGTAGTTTAAACAGCTTGAATGTTATTTCAGGGTAGAGAGTTTGTGGCTCAGACTGAGATAGGCTAAAGTGCAGATTGCACTGTTTCATATAAATAAGTAAAACAAAATAAATCTTGTTAAAGTAGTAAAAGAGTGGAAGGGACTGGTCACGGTCTCAGGTGTTTCTTCAGCAACAAGTATTGTTACTTCATTGTTTGGTATGGACTCAGGTTGGCATACATTACAATAATTTGCAGACAAAAATATCAGATTATGTGTCATGAAAGCTGGTACAAAAAGGGAGTGCTGCTAATGGAGAGCATTTATGAGTTAAACCATTTTGATGTACACTTATTTCCAGACGTCTATGCTGAATTGGAAAGTGGAAAGGAGTACTGGACTTTTTTACTGTGGATATTAATACAGTAGATAATCCAATTTTGAATAAGCTGCCATCTGATAAGCAGTGACCATCATATTCCTAGTTTACAGGTTTTGCAATGTAGGCAGAGTTTTTATTACGATACCTTTTTACTCTTCAGTGCAGCTGAATATAGTCTACCATCAGCTTTTCTCTTTCACTGGGTCTACCTGACCCAGCTTAGCCTCCCCCATGCTCAACTGTGAACTATTTCTTGGGATGGGGAAGCGACCTAGGATACTGGTACACTGTCATACTGTTGCAGGAGAGTGTACTGTAGCCCCTGCACATTGTGTCAGCCTTGTATGCTCTGCAATTTCTGCCTTTGGGAGGTGCAACTTCTGATTAAGGGGAACACTGCTTGCACAGAGAGCTCACAAGCCTCTTACTGTTGCTATTACTCTGGGTCTAGGTAGCCTCCCTTCTCCCCAGAATGGATGAGACAACTTTGGCTGCTCATTCCTATCATCCCCCTGCCTGCCCAGTGCCCTTGCTGTTAATCAGTATTTGATAAATCTTATATTCTGAACATGCTGTCTTTATGAATATTGTACCCATGGGGGAAATTGCCAGTAGGATGGCATAGAAAGCATAAAATGCTACCATATGCACTCTTTAATCATCAATAAACATTTTGCATGTGTGCATATGTTAACAGCATAATCTGTTCCTCTTACCTTTGTCTGAAGGAGCAGCAGCTTCAGCAAGCAAAGAAAGGTTGTAAAAAGTGAACATGCTAACTTTAACTCTGTCAAGTGTAAAAATAAAGTGTCTGAAAAGCATCAAAAATGATGTAAGGAGAATATTGGGCTGAACGACTTATGTAGGTTCATTCTTTTTGGTGATTAGGTGTTTTTAAGTTGGAATGGCATATCATGAATATTTAAATAAATCTATCTGAAGGGAATGTTGGTAGGATATTAACTCTTTGGTGAGAGATAAAGACTAGGGCAATAGAGGGGATATCTACAGAATTTTATATATTGTATAAATGGGAATTAGGTGACATGATAGTCATTCTCTTCACTGAATGTTTGGAGAACTGAATTCTGACGTATTGATTGATTTCACTGTAGAGTAAGGGATGCTAGTACACTATCGCAAATGTTATTTACCAATTTCTCACATTTCTCTGGATACCAAAACATTTCCAAAAGTGTTAGCTAGAAGGTTAGAAAAACTGGTCCCTTGTTTAATGGAACTAAGTCAGCAAGGTTTTATAAAAAGACATCAGGATAGTATGGGTCTTCTCCATATTTTTCATAAAGTGAAGTAGGTCAGTGGGATTATGGATGTTTCCAAGATGGCTTTTTCTTTTTAAATTTCAGTAAAGTTTTCAATTGCCTCGCTGAGGGCATCATCTGGCAAACTGGCACATTTTAGGAAAAAAGTGGATTTTTTATTTTTTACTATGCACTCAACTATTGCCCCGAATTATGTCTAACATTAGGACCTCACCTTTTGTGTTAGGAAAGGGAATATACATAGTTCCCCTGCCACTGCTTTCATTCAGATTCATGAAATAATATTTAGTACATATCTGCATCAATTCCATTTGCAGAAGGGCATTTATTTGCTGGAAAGAAATGGCTTGGGTATAGTAGTTTGTTTCAGTTTGCCTTATGGATCATTAAGACTCATTAAGGTAATTGTCCCACTGTATGCATCCCTCATTAGACCCATTATAGAGTACAATGCCCCATTTGGTATGTACCTCACAAGACAACTGCAGCAATTGAAAAGGTCGCAGAAATACCTCACTAAAAGAATCACAGGCTTAAAGCAGATGCCCTATGCTAACTGTGTAAAAAAACACCAGCTATACTCTGCGGCATATCGTCTACTCAGAGGCAATCTCTGCTTAACATACAAGGCCATGTCAAACCCTGAGCTGTTAGACATGCTCCACTTGAAGAAATCCCAATCCCTCAGAACCACATGCTCCAGGGATCTAAACCTTGTCATCACAATGAACAAAACATGCTGGAGGGATAGGTTCCTGACCCAGAGACTCTCCATACTCTGGAATAGACTGCCCATACATGTCAAGCAGAGCACCTCCTTGGCCCTCTTCAAAAGGAACCTTGACAATTGGATGGGAGATAGGAAATTCATCTCGGCGATCCCGTCAGTCGCCCTGCTAGACAGGGGTCCAGGGAAGTAAATATTGTGGGAAGAAATATCCAGGGAATTGATATGGCTAGGCTTGTATAGAACCTATGAAGCTAAAATGCACATCTTCATCTCAAAAAGAAATTTGTACTTTTCACATTAAATATGGCTTATTGCAATTGTAAACATTTTGTGACCAGGCTATGTCTAAAATGGAATACAGATATCAAATACCAGGGAATAAATTCAGTCTGTAGACACATTTAGAGTATTTGTTGGCTGCATGTATAAAAATAATACTGAACTGAAGCATCTATGCCTTTTTTGGCATACACTGACACATTTCAAATGACTTCCCAAATTTGTATGTTTAGTGAAAAGAAATCCTACACTGGGAAAATAAGTAGAGTTGCTAAGTTGCACACATTTTATGTGCTTTTCTCTGGACTCCTGCACATCATTTTATTCCAAGATCAGGCTAATAAGGCTAGTAAAACAATAAGGATTGGGCTTACCACAGTTGTGACAATAGGCCTACATGGAATCTCTCACCCAGAATTAACATGCTAATGTGTCTTTGCATCCATTCTGGACAATATCAAAACCTCTGGTACTTCATATAATCATATCCTTCTAAGCTGAAAGCTGAGAGGTGAAAGGTGCAATATCTGGCTAGCCAAGAGAGTAAAACTTGGTATTTGTAGTAAATATTAACATTGCTTATGCTGTTTTATATTTGGCAATGCAGAGAAATGGATTTTCTGTGGATAAGTGTGTGTGTGTGTGTGTGTGGGGGTAGAACTGTGACTTACCCTTGCCCAAACCCCCTGGCAATGACATCTCAATTTTCCAACAAAATTTGGTCTTTTTTTTGTCGGATTGCTGAATTCAAAATTTGTCAGGGTTACATTGGCATGAGATTAGACTAGCAGCCAGGAAAATAGGAAACTTATTTCACTACGAAAACATTAGCATCAATGTGAATATTGCAAAACAATCAACCAAAAGTGATAGTGTAATATCACCTGTTTAATATTGGTTTGTTTTCCATGAAATTACTCAAGATAAATAAATAGTTGCTCAGTCTGTTATAGTGATATAGACTGAGCAGAAAATGCAGTACAAAACTGTTGTAATAAACTTGGATATCATGAAATACAGCAAATTTCACCACTCTAACTTTAAATGTAACTAAAGTAGATCTGCACCTTTCTGGCGTAAATGTTGTGAAAACATTTTCAGTAAAATTGTGATAACCACATACAGAAATGATCAGTAGCCTTAACATTTGAAAAACCCTAAGGAGAACTATCAAACTTGATCAAAAATAACATATTATAATAACTAAAATTGTGAATGTGGTAACTTGGTCTGATTGACTGATTTGTTAACAAAAATGTTAGTTTTTCACACTTTTATCTATACATATGATTTAAAGTCAGTAATACTGCATGTCGAAACAAAATTTAATTCTGCTACCATTTAGGTAGACATTTATTGTAGTAGTTTTATGGAAGATAAAATGGAACTCCAAAAAAGCAATTTATGACTTTTGGGCAACATTGGATGGATAGTTGAAATATGGGAGTCTGCGTGAAATAGTCACAATACAGACTGCTGTACAAAATAGATTCATATGGAACCTTTTGTCCTTTTGAGACAATGTTTTGTAGAATAACAGAATACCCTAGATATAGAGCCTGCTTTGTTGTTTACTTTACTTGTGGCAATGACTGCTCTAAAACTTGATTTGTTGTTTTGCTGAGCTCATTATTCAATTACATAAAAGAGTTTTGACCTCATGTTGGCATCTGATGAAAAGCTCTAGACGGGTTATCTGTTTTCGCTGATTTGGATATTGTCTCGCACTTATGACTGATCTGCTGAAGTGTACAGCACATTACATCCTTGACTAGGTTTTACTGCAACAGATATCTGGCTTTGTTGTTCTTTAAGTATGCTTGGCAAAGTAATTTTACTAAAAAATTACTGAAATATTAAATGAAAACCATACTCATTGGTACATTAGTTCACAGAGTAAAAGCAGCCTTGCCTGCACTGCATTTTACATCCAGGGTGAAATACTCTTGTCTTTATGATACTCATTAAATACAAAGAAGGAAGTATTTTTGCAGCTGTATTAATATGACAAAGATAATACTCACAGTTTGCATATTGTGACTATTTTATTTGAAAATGAGCTATATGCAAGATAACTTGGAAAGTAATACACAGATGAGACATGGACAAAAACTTGCAAAACCCATAGAATGGCTACCAAATCTCAGAAATTTAGAATATTTTCATGGAAGTGTTTGCACGAGTAGTTTTCTATTCCTCACAGTTGTATAAAATGTTTCATGAGGTTACAGGCATATGTTGGAGGTGCAAACAAAAAAAAAACTGGGATTGAAGTCATAGCTTTTGGGAATGGGGAAAACTAGAAAACTTTAAAATGATTTGTTCAACTTAATACAAGAAAGAATGGGAAGAGAATACTAAATAAGACACATTTTTTGTCAGAGTCGGGTAGATGACCACATGTGGGGATACATTTTTTTTCAGAGTCGGGTAGATGACCACATGTGGGGATATATAAAAGTGTTGGTTACACTCGTATTCATAATGGCTAGGAAGTTAACAAGGAAATGGAAAACAAATCAAGAAGAAATAAAGAAAAGAAGAAAATATTTAAGTACATGCCCAGTAAACCACATAAGAAAAAGTGGAACTATTGAGATGTCAAACCGATTATTAGAATTGAGGGATTAATGCATGAGATGGATTAAAGAAAAAGGAAATGTCATGGAAAAAGATCCAGGGGTCCATTTGCAATGGAAAGACACAGGATGGGCATGAATGAGCAAGCATCGTCTCATATGGATGATATGTCAAGTGGAAATAAGTCATATGCAACTTCTGGTAATATCCTGAGCCCAATGACTATAATTTTGGAGGATAGGATGTTAGAGAAACTGATAAAGGAAATAACTAAGGAATAAGTTAAGAGAGATTAATATGCATGTGCACCGGGTAGACCGATGAAACGTTTGATGTCAATAAAGCAGCTTCTTTTAGCTAAAAAAGACTACACATGTTCATTAAGAATATTAATTTAGGTGTTATTCTGCATGTTGTTTGCATATTCTGATATTCTTAATGGAGTCACAGTGTACTAATGAAACTTTATACAAGTAAATACTGATACAGAAATGAAAATGAGAAGAATTGCAGGTACTGATTAATAAGAGAAGTATGTTTTGTTTACGTAATGATAACATTTCTTTCAATGGTAGAGGTGGGAAAATGAATTAGTTCTTATAACAGGAGCTGCAAGTACTCATTTATTGCTTCAAAATGAGAAACCATCACTAGTCTCAGTGAAACAGCACATATTTCCAGGAATACGTATTTTATCTGAGTGCCCTTTTATATTTCTCTGTAACCTTATTGTAGATGAGAGTGCAGGATTACATTTCAAATTCTAATTTGTTGCAGCCTAGTTACCTTTGCTTCACGGCTATAGTTTCTGCAGGGAAAAAATGCTATCAACCATCAATTAGAAAAGCTTTCTAGACAGGTAAGTCCAAATCGTTTAGCAATTTGTTCATCTTTCTTTCTTATATCCATAGCTGCTATTTCTAAACAGTGCATCTCTTTAATATGTCTCTTTTATAGGTACTCTTCCTAAACAATGTAGGCATTGAAATAATATACCACATCCAAAATGTCTGTACCATCTACCCTTCAGGAATACTGACCTATCATTAACCTATATCCTCTCTTTTTCAGAAAACTAGCCCATTTTCAGGTACTGGAGCTCATCAATACGTAGTGTTTTTTCCTGATTCTTGACATGATTTTAGGGACTTGTGTAATACACTAAGTGCAACCTATATAGTAAACAACACGATTTAGTCCTCCTATTAAAGGAAAATTGGTAGGAGTAGTATTTAATGGCTTCAGAAGAGCAACTGAAAATACTGATGATTGAATCCTCATAGAGGAATTGCACTTGACAGACACAGTATAATCAAATGGATATAGTTATCTTTATTACCGGAATAAAACACTAAACTTTCTGATAGAATTAACTCTCTGAATAACAGGTGTTCTTCAACAATTACTTTTGGGGGAGGTTCTTTTTTATGTCTTCATACATAATGTTAATCAAAGAATCCTGCCTGCTGAAGTACAGCAGATGATACCCTAATCCTGAGGTCTGTATCATCCCTTTCATCTCTAGAAAGTCACTTACAAGTAGATTTTACCACTATATTTACATGGATTGATGAAAATAATCCTTCAAACAGTTTGCATGCTTTCATTAGCAAAATAAAAGTAAAACCTTCATATCCCTTTTATTATTTAACCTTGTAAGCAATCAGTTACAAAATGTTTATAACAACAATAATTTAGGAATCAGGGTTGACTCGGCTCTTTCATTTAAAAAAAAAAGCTATGGAACTTACAAGCAATGTACTTGGAAAGCTCAAAGTACTTTGAACAGTATCCTGTCACATGACTTCAAATTCTAGAATATTAACAGAGGATATTATTTTAATTTCTAGACAGAATATTGTCTTCCAGTGTAGAATTTACTTTCTTCTCAGAAAGTATGTTTTCTACAGACTGCAGTCAATAAAAATATGGAAATTTTCCTCTCCAACACCTAGAATAAAGTATCATTGCATAATACTGCAAAATACAAATGACTTCCAGCAACATTTCATGCAAATGCTTAGCTTATCAAAACTTATCTTATCTATTAAAGAAAAGTTACTATCCCCCCATTTGATATATGTAAACTAAATATAAGAACCACACTGTATAGTCTCAGAACAAATGTACAATAATCCTTCACACTGTACTGTTCTCCCACCATATTAGCATCAGGAATAAAGAACTTTAGAAAAACTGCCCCAGCAAACGGGAATCCCTTACCTGTGGATATAAGAAATGAAACACCCCTCAAGTTTCATAAGCAAGTTAATCACATATATAAAAGGAGTCTAGAGAATGTCTTGTTTTCAGAGATTCTGTCTATAATCTAGTATTTATAGCTACAGTGATACGTAGCTCTTTTCTGTTACTTATGCTTTGCTTAATCCATTGATCACATCTGTTATGATTATACAACTAAACAGTTGATTGATAGGTGCGTGAGACTGTACAATTCTTCTGGTTGGGAAATATGTCTTTTCCCCAAGACTGTACGATCTGGGAGTTAGTATATATAATTAGCATGTTGTGTGGGAAGTGCAGTAGAGCTTGCCTCACTGCAAAAAAAAAAGAGCCTACTTTGTTTGCATGCACCAAAATTTTGGTCGGTGCTTGCATAGTAGTGAGTTGGAGTTTGAAAAGTTGACCTTTCGTGGTCAGCATTATAAACATCAATCTTTGGATCATTAATTTCTCAGTAGGCCAATGTCAATACAGGTTAGAAGGATATCAGATTAGTTGTCTTTACTTAAACTACTCCACCTTGGCAAGAGCACCATTCCCTCTCCAAAAACAGACAAAACAGCAGACTCTATCCCTACACAGTTTAATTCCTACTTTATATGATCAATGTTATCACTCTTAGACACTAATACATCCCCCCACCCTCTCTCTATACCTATCCAACCAAAACCACACACAGCTCTTCAGTTTTAGGCCAGTACCTACCGCACTCATAATGAGGTTTCTCCTTAAACTACAAACTATCTCCATAGCTGTGACCAACTACCATCAGACTACTTAAAACTGGTTGCAGAAGTCATAGCCTTCCCATAGTAATTAATAGGTCCATTGCAAAAAGATATGTCCTATCACAGTGGAAAAAATCCTACATCATACCACTGCACAAAAATGACACATCTACAGTTTAATAACTACAGACCAATAATGATTCTCTCCCCCTCTCCAAAAGATTAGAGAAATGCATCCATATGCAGCTGATATAAGGGTCTATATTAGATGAACGAATGATCAAAATATCGAATACAACATGCTCAACACACTTTGATCGAACGTTCATCTAATCGAACCCTTAAATAACGAAAACTGGAGTTCCAAAAAGTTTTGTTTGTCCCACACCTTCCCTACACTAACCTGCAATACACACACATACAACTAATACATATAAACCCATACATTCTCACATCATTCAACAACTTTCAAACCTAAACACACTCTTCTACTTTTAAAAAAAAGTGGAGGGCTTTGCCCCCACACCCTCGATGTGAGAGGCTGTGCCTCCCACCCCCCCTAACTATATATACTGTCTCCGAAATCGCTCTACATTGGGAAAATGGCAATTAACTGGTAATCACAACATACACACACAAGTACGGAATTCACTTACCTAGCCATTCCAGACAGTGTAGCGTCCTTATGTCACAAGCTACACTCACCACCATGGCCAACTAAAACTTTTCGGAACTCCGGTTTTCATCTTTTTCAGTGTTCGATTAGATGAACGATCGATCAAAGTGTTTCGAGCATGTTGTACTCAACATTTTGATTGTTCGTTCATCTAATAGGAACCCGATACAATACCTAACCTCAAATAACCTGCTCTCAGAAACACAACATGGCTTTTGTCCAAGCATAGCACCACTACTGCTCTACTATAGTTTACCAATATAATAAACCAGCATAGAAACAATGGTGTGCTAGTGCCCACCATGTTCCTAGACTTGTCAAAGGTATTTGATACCATCTCACACCAGCAACTGCTCATTCAACTCTCCTCAATAGGACTTTCACAAAACTCAGAACAAAACCCAAGGCAGAAAACCAGTAATCCAAAAATGCGTGGATGTGCAAAGCAGGACACGTACTGCACGCCATTGAAGTAAATGTGTTATTTATTTTCTGAAAACACGATACGCACTTTCGTCTCAACTTACATTCAAAGAGACTACATCAGATCAAAAACTCCTTGTCATGGTTACTTAGTTACCAGTCTGGAAGGCAACGAGCTGTTAAATGCAACAAACCTACTCTTTCTTTTAACCAGTTACTATAGGTGTCCCTTAGGGCTCTATTTTGGGTCCTCTCCTATTTAATATATTTATTCATAACCTCCATTCCTCCACTCACCATGCTAGTTTAGTTCAGTATGCAGATAAATCAACATTAATCTGTCTAGCCTTAACAATAAATGAGCTCCCAAACATTACCCAAAAAATATTTCTCCTTTGTAGAAACCTGGCCCAAAGAATCAAAACTCTTACTCAACCCCAAGAAAACTAAGTAAATGTGTTTTATCTGAAAAGGTTGGCAAAATCTAAAGCAATCTTATACCATAAAGTCAGTAAGTAATACTGTCATTGAAATTAACTCATAGTAGACTACTAGGTGTTATAATAGATGACATTCTCAATTATGACTAGCATATACTGCATACCATTAAATCTACACACCAGAATTTAGTCTCCCTTTATAGGATCAATGGATTCCTTACAGATACTGCAGGAAAACCTCTAGCCACCACCTTCATAATGCTGACTGTCTTATACACTGCTCCTGTCCTAACAAACTTAAACGATACTCAAAGAAACTTGTCTTCTGCTACAATAAAATTGTTAAATTTGCCACCAATCTCCCTCATAGGACTCACCATTGTCATAGCTTAAAGCAATTAAACTGACTTTAACTGCCCAACTACCTAACATTTTCACAACTAACTACAGCACAAAAACTCATTCATCATCCAGAAAAAAATGCCCTGCATTACAAAGCACATTACTGCCCTACTGTCCATCAAGGGACCTCTGCTCTATTAACAAATTTATATTACTCACAAATAAGTCAAATAATGTTGCTGGATTCCTGCTGTACAATCAATATGTTTCTAAACTCTGGAATAGTATCCCCATACAAATTAAACTCTAAGAAACTCAATAGTTTTAAACCGCTGCTTAAGCAGCATCTTAAACCCCCAAATAAAGTTAGACATACACAGGGAATTGTCAGATTAGGTGTCAGCAGACAGGAGAGCATATCAAGATGCCATATACATTGGGAATTGTCAGATTAGGTGTCAGCAGACAGGAGAGCATATCAAGATGCCATATACATTGGGAATTGTCAGATTAGGTGTCAGCAGAGAGGAGAGCATATCAAGATGCCATATACATTGGGAATTGTCAGATTAGGTGTCAGCAGACAGGAGAGCATATCAAGATGCCATATACATTGGGAATTGTCAGATTAGGTGTCAGCAGACAGGAGAGCATATCAAGATGCCATATACATTGGGAATTGTCAGATTAGGTGTCAGCAGAGAGGAGAGCATATCAAGATGCTATTGTCACAATTTCTGCTATAAAGAGAAATGATGGCCCAGTGAATCGGAAAAAAATATGGAAAGTATTCTGGGTAGATGGAAAGGCTTTACAATTCCTGCAGATTACCACATACTTATAACAGATACTATGGACACATCTGTCTCTGAGCCATGGAGTATTTTTAAGAAAGTTTAAGATTAATTGAGGCTGCAATGTAATTGTATTGACACTGTTGAATTGAGACTAGAAAAGGTCATTAATGCAAAAGATTAGGAATGTTTTTTTGAAAAAGAAATAAACTTGGAATGGAATATTTTGTGATCAAAGCACATGATTCTTGGAAGTATACAGTAAAGAGAAATTCAAGTTTACCAGCATGCAATATGTTTCCCAGTGGAAATATGGTGTACACTATGAAGAATAATTAATATTATACAAATTATAGTCTTGGTGCAGAATTTATTTTAGACATATCCCATCATTCTTTCACAGTAAATAACCTTGTAGTATGTGACTGCATTTACATTTATTTGTGGGAGGAGGACAAAAGAATACTTAGGGAGACAGACAGAGAAAGAGGGAGAGAGAGATAGAG
>NC_056732.1:58207662-58285162 GCF_019279795.1 Protopterus annectens
TTGTAGAAATATTCACTTGAAATAACAACTGGATAAAATTCAAACTTTCTGTTAACAAAAGATACAAATAGTAGTGAATGGTCTGGTCTAACTTTTGAAAATAAATATTTTGGATATTGCATTTGATCACTTAAAATATGACAATATCAAAAACTTTTATTATATACAGCATTAACGTGTGGGTTAATTAAGAAAATGACTGGATGTTTAATATGGATATTGAAGATACAATATTGGACCAAAATAATATTTTGCAACTGGTTTAGGTCTACCTGAAATCTAGTTTATAGTTTAATAAAACAAATTATTAGAGAAAAAAACAGAATTGGAAAATTACTTTAGATATACATCTAAAATGCAAAATTATAGGAAATATTCTAATTCAATATAGATTATAGTAACTACAGAATCATTGGCAAAAGACTAAAGTGATAATCCCCCCACCAAAAAATAGATGGACATAGACAAGCAAAATATACTGAAGAGTATGAACACATAAGTTATTTGGATTAGTAATGTAAAGGAATTTTCAATTCATACCCAATACAAATTTGAAATTTATAACAAAATTATATGGGGAAGGCTAGTAAACTGGAAAAAGGGAAACATAAGAACTAATTATTGTATTATCTGAATGTGAAACTTACAAGGCTATCACCTTTTATTTTCAGAATATTTGGAAAATATATATTCAAGCAAATCAGTAATTTGTGAACAATTAATGATACAAAAGATACAGTAATTCTCAAAGCCAGTTCACTAATGATATGCAAAATATATGCAACCAGAAAAATATGGAATTATAGGCTTTTCAAATGCTGTACAAAAATAGTAATTTGAAAGACAATAGTTGAAAAGTATGCATGCCAAAAGTGTTTGTAATGCATAAATCTGAACTGTCATTGTTTTGTAACCAACCAGTCAATGTTTATAACAAAACAAAATCTGAAGCTATATCATTGATGGTAGATGAAAAGTTTCAAGGGTAATGGAAGAAAAGTGTAATTAAAAACTAGAGATATAAAATCAGAAAAAAATAAAAGTGCTTACACTTTACATAAAGTCTTTATAGCCCAATTGATAGAAAACCAAAGAATGGAGTTAAAAATAAATGGTTAGAACTATGCATGAGACAGAAGAAGGACATCTAAAGTACTGATATGAAAAGTCATGTAGAAAGCTTTAGAAAAACTTCAGGCTGACTTTTTTCCAGAGCATTTAGAGTAATTCCTCCAGTGAAGGGGAACTTAGTTCTGTGCTGTACTTGATTTTGGAATGCTGAGGTTTATGTGCAATGGGGAAGAGAACCTAGAAGGTGCATTTACAAGAACTGAACTTCAGTTAATGTTCAGAGTAGGAAAAAAATCAACCAAAGTTAAACATAAACCTCTCAAACGTGATTGGGAATCAAAAAAAGCTAACATTGCTGTGTAAACCATGGCAAACTTAAATATAATACATTTTAGTGCTTTCACACCTTTTACTAATAAGACTTCATCAGAAGAAAAGTTCATAAGATCAGTTTATAAGCAATTAGTGTAATCACATGACACCTCCTGAACAAACAATGACATCATAACACACCTGCTGAACCCACAATTACATCATCATTAAGGTCATTTGGTTTGATACTAAAGCATGCCTATAACAATACAACAATTAACAAGGGCAATATTAAAAGTCATTAAGAACCCAATAATTAGGAAACTAAGGAATGTTAGTCTTTTTTATTATTTGTTAGAAATTATTAAGATTAAGTTAAAGTTTTGCAGCAACGCATCTTGTGAACATTCTGGATTGAAATGCAGTCATTTAAATTGAGGTGGGACCGGCATTCAACCTTAGCTGCCTCACTAGCTCCTTATATTCAATAAGTATTTCTCATGACCCCCTCTGGAAGTAACTGAATACCTTCTCATACTCAAAATATTTTTTTAACATCTGAACACACTTCTGTCTACAAAAAGCTTTTTTCATCATTCAGTTTGTTAATATCATAACAATATTCATATATCATTCTCTGCAGACATTTCTTGATTTTGCCTACTTTAAGGGCTGAGCATGTGGCACACTTTGGTAGATATATCACACCTTTGCTCTCACAATTTTAGTCTTTCCTCTGCTTTAGACTATTCATATAATTTATTACATGCAGTTTTCCTCCTTCATTAATGAAATGGCATAGACTTCACTGACTATATTTACAGGACCCTTTTTAGTTCTTGCATTTTTGTTCTCAAGACTTGAGTATAATTTATCTTCAGCCTTTCTTTGATATTAGAATTATGTTTTCAAACAAAAGACGGCTTATCTCTCATTTTACTGCACAAGCCTTCAAAATAAAGAAAGGGAAACTGAATTTTATAATAATCTTAATACTACTTAAATCCATATTAAAACAATCATAGATTTTTCATAAAGCTTTATATCTTCCAGTGATTTTAATTTTCCATTTTCCTGAATTCAGAGATGTAAGGGGGCAATAATAGGCAAATAAGCAAGCCTTACCTGTTGAAAGTAAGATGGGTGCATGCAGTACACTATAACCTGGTAGAATAGAGGTTTAGTGCAAAGAATTAATGCTGTTACTCCTGGGTTTGAATCCCATCAGCCTCCATTTGTTTGCCATGTGACAGAACAAGCTATTTAAGACGGTTGTCAGACTTCCATGAAAAATGACTGCCAATAAAGTTGGTCAACCAATTTAACAAATAGCCTTCAGTGCTATAAACAACCCAACATTTTCTGAACTTATTTACCTAATTAGAGCCAGTAGAAAAACAAATGCCAAATAAGGAGATCTGATAGTATCTTGTCAACATCACCAGATATTGTAACAAGTTCCTAACCTGAAGTAACCCCACACATTTTATGGAATAGGCTGCCCTGTACATATCAAACAAGCTAGTTCCCTAACAAGCTTTAAACCCAATTCAGATGACTGGAATAAGGACTGGAATGTTTTTATCTGGATATGTGAAGAAACTCTGGGGACATAGTTAATTATTCAACAATACTGAGTGACATGGCTAAGCTTTTCAATGGCCAGCTTCTTGATATGCTTATTAAGAAACTCTGAATGAATGCAATGCACATTTGAATGTGCACAGGAATAGGGCACTATGAAGAATGCTAAGAGGGTCGCCAAAGTTAATTTGTTTCAGTTTATTAAATTATGGTTTCCTTACATGAATAAAAAGCACTAGTGATGGTTGTATATTTACAGAGGAGAGTTGGGGTGCTTGGGGGCTCAGTAAGGAGTTTTCATATAAGTCACTTAATAGAAAATAAAAGGGTGTTAGCATCAGACAATCTTTATAATTTAAATTCAGGTGTGGATCTGTTCTGATAAGGACAAATAAATGTAAAGCTACTCGGATGGGTTAACTAAGCAGAGAAAATATGTTCTTGTTTTTTTTTGGTTATTCATAGTTTGAGTATTCATCTGCTCCACCAAAAAACAGCATACACAACAAATGACAATCCTGTGCATGGACAAGTGTAGCTACAGTGAACATCTTTTCAATGTATTGTCTCAATCAATTGATTGAATCCATATTAATTTGTACTGTGTAGGACCAGGATCATCTTCACTTTTATCCCTACAATTATGCATCTTTACAATTATTGTAGAGGATGGGGGGGGGCAAGCCTCCCACAGCAGGGCCATGGGAGTGGGGGCTTCTTGCTCTGCAATTTTTTTTTTCATTCTTGTTTTATTGACTTTCAGGTTTTAGTTTCTCTGATTAAAATAGAAATAGTGAAATGTTAACTGCAGTATAGTGATTTAGTTTAACATAGGTAAAGCTACACCAGCATTTAAAAACATACGCATGTCAAGATTTGCTGGAAGGGCTAAACTGCTTAACAAATCTTTGGAATGTCACACTGTGAGCCTATTTAGAGTTACCATTCAGGGTGATGAATTTTGCACACTGCTGAGCATGACCTTACTGCCATTGGACAATCTGACTTTGTTTCATCTCCTCATGTGGCCTGGATTTTGTTCTTTCATAGTGACTGTGCAGTATAGAGCTGATCCGCACCAGCGGTTTTCCCAGATGAAATTATATGAATAAGTAATATATCAGCAAGTCTGAAACCTTAGGAAATGTCTCCAGCAATGATGTCACCTGCTGTGTCTTTGTGACAGAGTCTGCTACAGACTATGCTCACGTTTTCTGCGCATTCTCCCTTTGCTGTGATTTTATTGTACCTTGTAAAAATGAGAAGACATCAATGACCTGACCTACATGTCGAATAGTGTGTGTGTGTGTGTGTGTGTGTGTGTGTGTGTGTGTGTGTGTGTGTGTGTGTGTGTTTGTGTGTATCACAAAGGGTAAGAATCAGTGATGCAGATTCATCATCACAATCTAGCACACAACAGTGATATTTTCATTTTGATGTTGGTTTACTTCCAAAGCCTAGCAAAATCTCTATTTATTTTATAGTTTATCCGCCCACTTCCATGGTATAGTCTGGAGGTGAGAGCAGCCACACACTCATCCACAAAATAGACAAAGACAGACACACATAAAATGACAGTCTATATCATGTGCTTCTTTATGAAGAACTGACTCCTAAAACAGCGAAATACTAACTTATTAATCAGTAAGAAGTGACAGCAGAACTTTTTGAAACAGTGAGCCATGCAAATATAAATCAATGCTTTCCAGCCCCCCCACACACACACACACATATACATAGTGCTCATATGTAAATACACAATCTGTACCATCAAACAACAATTGAACAGGTCACAAAGCTGGAGATTTGGTGGTATTGCATGCCACTGTCAAGTTAGTTTAGAGACAGACAGCCTGACAAAACTGTCCAGAGTTTCACAGAATGTAAAGATTTTTGCTTAATATTTTTGGTCTGTTCCTCATAAAACCTGTGATTTTCTGGCAAATCGTTGAGGACTGAAGTTCCTAAATAATGACAGTCATTTGAGCTTCAGACTTTACATCCTTCTGAAAATAGAAGCTAATACAAAACCTGCAAATCTATCACCTCTTTAAGCTTATATGAGAAATAATTAAAATGTGTCCTATTTTGGACCTTTCATTGCCATTGTTTTTTACTTTGTTTAGATTGGTTGTACTATGCTAAGAGATTGAGATGCATGATAAACCAAACTATGCCTTACATTAGCTTATAAAACACAATAAAAGCCTCAACAATCAATGAATTTTGGACACTGCTTCTGAGTCTCTCATATTTTGTCCTGTCCCTCATAACATTTTGGATTATCTGGTAAATTAAGTATTACAGTCACTCAATAATGTGAAACATTAAATTTTCACACTTCATTGTTTAGAAAATTGCATTTTGATGCAAAACCAGTAATAGTTAAAATCCCCTTCATTATTTATGACTTTATCTAGAACTCTTTAGTGAAGAATCTGAGAGCTATGCATTATACTATGGATATTGAGGAATGCCTAAGCCTTTAAAGCACCCTTAAACTGCATCATCTGAGGTCTGCCAGGCATAAGCCAAGATTTGGCTGAACACACTTGTTGATACAAGTCAGTACACCTTCGGAAACGTATTCTGTTTTCTAAGATAGACAGTTCCTTGCTGTCTGCTATATTCTGCCACTCCTCAGTTACGAGTATCATTATGGATGAAATACAAAGGCGACTGTTCTAGTCAGCTGGCTGTAGGAGAAACAAATTATTTTCTGTTCCACCAATGCCTGATGCTGTGCTTGTTTTTACTGGACCATTTTTCCTCTTTAAAACAAGTCAGTCTGAAAAATTTTATGGAAATTTATATATGAAATATGTAATATTTGGCACTGATGGCAGCATGTGCAAATGTTATACAATTGAAAGTTTGCCTGCATAGACAGTTCTGTTGCTTCATTTTCTCTGCAGTTTTTATTCAGTGGTCCTTTGCAGAAACAAACTGCATTGCTCACTTTTGTCAGGAGATGGCACCCTCTGTTACATGATTATGGATTCTGTACACACCAGTTTCTGCTAATGTACAGAGTAGACAAAACAGCACCAGAAAACTAGGCATTCGACTACTCGGCCAACAAATGAAATGTATACAAGGAAACATACCTCTCAACTATCCAGATTTTTGCAGAATGCCCAGAACTCTGACAAATATTTTTGGTCTGTTCCTTGTAAAATTTTGGTTTTCTGAAAATTTAACTCATTGAGGTTAGAAGTCAGAAAATAGTGACAGGCATTTGAGTTTCAGACTTTATGCCCTTCAGAAAATTCATGCTAATGGAAAACCTGTTATTCTATCGACTTCCTAAGAGGAATATTTAAAAATTGTTCCTATTGTTGGCCTTTTGTCCTACCATTATTTATGGCTTTGTCCAGATTTTTTGATCTAAGAGGTTGAGAAGTATACAAGGAAACCAAAAAGGAAGACCTCTGCATGCAGAGCACACACACATTGTTCCATTCTGAAATCTTTGCTACTGATTTCCTAAAAGTTTGATTTTCAGTTTGTGCACTTTGAGAAACCTATTTGCGAATAAGGTGATGCTGGCATACTCAGACCCATTAAAACAGAACAGTTATAGAAATAAAAGGGCTTAAAATACTTGCATGCAGATGTTTGAATAACATTATCAAATTTTATAGTGAAAAACAAATTATGGCAGACTGTCAGCAAGGATCTTGGTACATACATCCTGAGCTGCTCAGGACTTCCGATTTGGCAAATTGACCTCAATAAATCATATAGATTGTGAACACTGCAGCAAGTTTTCACTTATTTATTCCATCACAATTTGCCTGTGTGCCATCAATGGTTCTCTTTTGGTAATAATGAAGCATTCACTATTATTAATGGAGCCATGCTGAGCTGTGTTAGAGCTTTTTGTTAAAAAGACCATTAATACCAGACCCGCTATTCACATGAATAATAATGAGATAGGATAATGGCGTAACTTCACAGATGAGCTTCGAAGCTCTGCACACGTACACCTATCATAGATGCCTCTAGTTACATCAGCAGTTTCTCCTTTTAAAGCACTCAAGGACTGCATATCAAGTAGATAAAAAAGAACAGAGTTTGCTTCTTACTGCCAAGGCCCTTAACAGTACTTATTAAAGTCAGTTTAGATCCCCCTCTCTTTTCATCTATTTTCATACAGGTTCTATAAATTTATTTTATTTATTTGACCGGAAAAGTTCAACCAGGACAGAGCCTATTTTCAGTGGAGGCCCGGGGAGAAATGTTCTAGATGCATGTGTTTGGAATGTGGGGTGAAACCTGAGCACCCGGAGGAAATCCACATGAATGCAGGGAGGACATGCAGAATCCACACAGAAGGCACCCCAGCTGAGAATCGGACTATAGAGCCGTGTGCTGTGAGGTGACAATGTTAACTGCTGCACCACTCAATATAATCTATTAGAGAAAATAAATGTAAGAAAATGCATGAGGTTTCAACATTTGCATAATGATGATATTTACTGATTTAGCCAAAACTAGCACTTTCCAACCTGGAGGACTATAACAAAACCAGGCCTGCTTGTCAGTAACTGATTTAAGTTCCTGCAAATGCATATTCATTATCTCAGTAATACTATCTGTCCATCCTACCCTGTCATTCCTTCTTCAGGCTTATTGAGCACCTTGTTTTTTAGTGAATCTGGTGTTCACATTATGGAGAGTAAGTATAGGAGCTTCAGTTTAACTATCAAACTTTCGCATACCTCTCAACTGCACAGATTTTCTCAGAATGTGCAAATTTTGTCCTCATATTTTTGGTCCATTTTTCATAATATTGAAGTTTTCTGGCATATTAGTGGTAAATCATTAAAGATTAAAGTTAGAAAATAATGACAGATGTTTGAGTTTCAGACTTCATATGTTTCAGAAAAATTCATACTAATGCAAAACCTGTTATACTATCAACTTTCTAAGTTTGTAAGAGCAATATTTAAAAATTGTTCCTATTTTTGGGCCTTTGTCCCACATTGATTTATGGCTTTTTCCAGATTTCTTGTTCTAAGAGGCTGAGAGGTATGCTCAACAGTCTGGGTTTATTTCCCTAAATACTTAATGTTTTGATATTTTTGCAGTCTATGGAATTCTGAAAAGTTTTTTCCAACAACACAGTTTAAAAGAGTTGATTTTGTGATGCACAGCCTTACTGCCAGTCCAGCTCTTAAACTCCTATGTTCATTACTGGGAAAAGACATTGCTTTGGTTATGCAGACCCTTTCTTCAATGTGATGTCTTTGCTCTTTAAAATCTTATCCTAATTTGCTACAGCTTTCTTTCCAAAAAGCAAGAACTTTTTAGTTCCATGGCTGCAATCAAAGCAATAGATTTTTAGTTCCATGACTGCAGTCACCATCTACAATGAACTTTGAGCCCTGGAAAATAAGATATGCCATTATCTCCAAATTGTCCTTGTTTACAAAGAATTGGTAGGGGTAGTTGACACAATTGTAATATAGTTATTTATTTTTTATTTTATTTTGGTAAATACATCATTTGGCCCCCGTGGAGCAAACCATTGGCTGCCACTGGTGCCTATCCTTGATCTTGGCTGCCAAGAGTCATTGCTGACCCCCACCCAGGACCTAACCTGAAACCCTCTCATTTCCTGTTATAAGACTGAGGCCACTTAGTCTTCATAATTCTTGCAACAGGGAATTTTTATTTATACACACAACCCATTTCTCCACCCGAATACCAGTCTCTCAATGATGTAACCCCATTACAGCTAACAACATCTGTCAGTGCAAGCTTCAGATAGTTATAAGTATGGGATCCACGCCCCTAATGTCATCACCAAAGCTTACACCCCTGTTTATAATCTCTCCTGTCCTCCTGTGTAGCTTTCTTGTTATTCAGCAATACAAATTTCACACTTTCTACTTCCCCCAAAATCAGCAGGCTCAAACTCCATTTCCTCATTTGGGCCATTCAAGCTGTACTGTGCACGTCTTTGTTTGTTACTATTTCTCCCAGTAGTTTTGACTGTAACATGTGATAGATATATTCCATAATTTTACAGAATATATTCAGCACATAAATTAAATAATTAGGGTGACAAACAACTTTGCTGCACACCATTCCCAAATTTGAACCAGTTAGTTATTCCCTATTTGATTCTAACTGCGGCTTCCTCTCTCAGTACAGATTCCACAACAGACAGTTAAGGTGAAATGGTTTATAACCATTTCCCACACAAACTTATGATAGCTTACAACTTGTTATGATCTCTGCACAAAGGCTTAATAGTACTGAAAGAAGTCATAAAGGCTTTTTCCTGGAACTCCTTTGTTTTTACTGCTTTGGTTTAGTATTTACAAAACAAAAAGTCACAATAGGGGGTACGACATACAATGTAAGTAGCACACTGGGTGCTGCTGGAGAGCTGGAGAGTGGAGATCGGTCTTAAGATGGTAGCAGATACGGAAATGATGCCTCTAATGCTTATGGTGGGCAATATAGTGAAGCCAAATGAGGCTAAGAAATTCTATTTCAGCCTGTACCTGTCTCTCTAAATAAAGTACAGAACACTAAGGTACTTGGTCACTTGAATTAGGCAGAATTTATTCTTGCTGACAAAAGAATTAATGCAGGGACAGGAAAAAACAGATTCATTATTTTAATATCCCTGCTGTTGTAAATCGCAAAGCTACTTTTGAAGTAAACAACATGTTCTATCCTTAAGACTAGCTGGTTTTTGGTTGGTGTTATGAGCTAAAGTGAGCATGAGAAGAACAAATTCACATTTAGAAATGAAAATACGTTTAGACACTACCTGTCAAGCATTCGTGGTAAAGTGGTTAGATAAATACCGAGTCACTGCTCTTGTCTTTCGTGAAGTATTTTGGAGCTAAAAATGTACACCAGAAGACTCAACCTAGCATTTATTTTTAAGGACACTACTATCAAAGACTGTTTAAGTAGACCTTCTACTTTTAATCCGTTTTTACATTTTACTATAAAACAATGAGCGTCTTCTGTGTGGCGACATACGTGAATGGGCATTCCTTCGTTGAAGGTTGCGCGTTAGGCCCGGCAAGCCAGCACGTAAAACTCTACTGCCAATCATTAGCAGACCGGAGTTCCACTGTGGCGACCCCTAACGGGGAAAACCCGAAAGACACAAACAAACTATAAAACAATCTGAAATGTTTTGTGAGAGAGATACTAGGTCTCTTTTGAACAATAAGGTCGGTAACTCTTTTTATAATTTGTCTGTGGAGGAATGTTCCGCATTAAATGAATTATGCAATGCCACCCATTTAAGGTTTATGAAAGTCAATAATGGGGTGGATTGGTTGCTATGAATTGTCAGGATTATTATGAGAATATGGAATAATTGCTTAATAATCAAGCTGTAGTTTCCATGTGTGAGATTCAGAATACGTATAGATATTTACATTCATTGTTGGATGATATGATTTTAAACAAGGAAATTGATATTCATTTATACAATTTCTACTATACTAAATACCCACACACAGGTACGTTTTTGGGATACCTAAAATAAATAAGAAGCCAATCCACCCCCCTTTCAGACCTATAGTATCGGCTAGTGGTAGTATTATAGAAGGTATGTCCATTTATATGGATACTGTTTAGTACAGGAATTGTCTTCCTATTGTCGAGACTCATGGGACTTCTTAAACCACATTAGGCAGCTTCAGTTAAGTTGGGTATCGGATATTGGTAACATCACTATTATTACAGTTTATATAGTCTCCTTATTTACCTCTATACCTGCTGAGGAAGGGGTTGATTTCATGAGACAATTTTTGCACAAATATAGCCAATTTACCAATGACAAAATTCAGATGTTCTGTACCTTCTTAGAGATTATTCTGGGCAATAATTATTTTTTCTTTCATGACAAATTTTATAAACAAAAAAGAGGTGTTGCAATGGGGGCAAGTGTAGCCCCAGCTTTTGCTAACCTTGTAATTGGTTGGTGGGAAAATTAAACTTTGACTACCATGGAAGGTTTTAGCAATATTTTATTTTACAATAGATTTGTTGATGATTTATTTTTTATCTTCCAGGGTAATACTGATACAGATTTTTTTTTCATAATTTGAACAGAATGTCTAAACTTTTGGATATTACATTAGGTAGTTTTGGACACAACATCATCTTTTTGGACATACAATTGACTTGGGATCCAGTTATGAAGCAATTTAACAGTGGCATTTACATAAAAAACACATTTTCTAATAATTATTTACACTGGACTAGTAATCATCCAGGATACATGAAGAGGAACATACCCAGGGGGCAAAACATTAGAGCTTCTCGTATGATTAGTAACGATGAAGTTTTTAAAAAATAAGTAAAATTTGTTACTAAGCTTTTTACAGATAAAAATTATCCAGTGGGTTTATTAGAGGAAACAGCTAAATAAATTATTGGTAAAAGGAATATTTCCTTTCCACCTATTTTAAAAGAAGGTTTCACTGTTAAAAATAAGATCAGTAATGGGAATGATAGGACCGACTTTAATGACCCACGTTTGTCCTTGGAAATGTCTGTAGACACTTCTAGTATTAGAAATATTATTTCTGATAATTGGAATTCATTAGTAGTCATAAAGATCTGAACAAGTATTAGGAAGTACACCACAATTTGTTCATACTAAAGTTCAAAGTATTAAGTAAGTGTTAGAAAAAATGTGACACTAAAATTCTTCCTGTCACTAGTAACAAGAGTAAAGGGACTTACAAATGTAATGGGTGTTCCTGTTGTAGATTTATTTATGAGAGCCCTTTTGTTATGCTGACACACTTGAACTATAATAGTAATTTTAAACGCGGGTATAATTGTGAAACGAGAAGGGTGATTTATCTTGCATTATGTTCAGCCTGTGATTCCTTCTACATAGATATGACAACTAGACGTCTAAATGATAGGATAAAAGAACATTTAAGAGCTATTAGATGAAAAGATGAAAATAATGCATTATTTAAGCACTCTAGTTGTTGTTGTTGTGTCTTTCGGCTTTTCCTGGTTAGGGGTCGCCAAAGCAGAACTCCGGTCCGCTAATGATTGGCAGTAGATTTTTACGTGCCGAGTTGCCGGCCCTGACGCACAACCTTCAACGAAGGTACATTTAAGCACTTTAGTATTTGTAAGAATTTTAAGAGGTTTTGTTTCACTGTGTTAGATCAAGTTAGAACTGACAAAAGAGGTGGAAATTTTAAGATTCAGGTAGAAAGTAGGGAAGTGTTTTGGCAGATTAAACTAGGGGCTGACAGCCCACCTGGTTTAAATGAACACATTAACATCAAGTGTTTTTTAGAGAACAGGGTATTAAATAGTTAAACTCAAGTAGTTTGTGGTAATTGATTGTAATTAATGTCTTAATGTTTTAATTGCACCAAGTATTTATACTGGAGAGTGAATTCAGTGCTTTGTATGTTCTGAAGAAGTGGTTTACGAAAACGGAGAGTAAACATGTTTTACGCTAACATTCTTTGGTGGTCTTCTTGTGGTACTTCGTGAACTTTGGATTATTTTGTTCTCTTGTTCACTTGGCCCTAGTGGTGAATTTTTCAAAGTGGTTAGAAATGGAGAAGTTGGTTTTTAGTTGGGTAAAAACCTTATTTCCAATAGTTTTTATGTGCATGCAGATAGTAGGATCAAGTGTAAGCCCCACATATTTGTAATGCTGAATAAGGAATAATATTTAAGGGTAAGGTAATCTTTAAGGGACTATAGAATGAAAGCTTTTGAACATCAAGACTGCTATTTATAATTGATTATTAAAATGTTTTAGCTCTTCTTGAATTCTTTTTAAATAACTTTTTGTAGTGAAGAAATTGTGGAACCTATTCTATGGCATATAATGACACCTTTGTAAAGTGTGATATTACTGACTGGTATAGCAGAGTTCACATAATTTTTAAAAAGTGAAAACAAAATAAGCTTAGAACTGATCCTTAGGAATACTAGCTGTAAAGGAAGCCTCAGATTCACAGATTCATAGGTGTATAATAGGTTAACGGCCACTAGGGCCTTATAAGCCTAGCCGTACAACCCAGATGTGACCCACAAATCTGATGTATGTAGGGAGTGATTTACTCTCTGCCTCTGTCCATTAGAATCATAGGTGTCAGTCCAGGGGTGAATTTTTGATTAACCATCACAATCTGGAGCAATGGATGGGAGCCTGTTCCAGAGAATGAGAATTCACAGAGAAAAATATCTGTCTCTCCAACATGTCCTACTCATGTCGCAAGCAAAATTTAAGCCTTTTAATCTAGTAGTTCTGATGCTGGTTATTTTGCAGATGTGGAAAAAGTTTGTCAAAACAGGGTTCAGGAATGCCTTGTACATCAAGCAAAGATCACTTGTAGAAGTCTGTACAATGCCGAGTAAAGACTCAGGGCTTGGAGGCAATCAGCATAGGACATTGTGTTTACTCCTGTTATTCTTTCTGTGAGGAGACTTTGTCGATGTCCCCTGTTGTTGCATGTGTCTGGTCAGGTACATACTTAAAGAGGCATTATACTTTATTATTGGTCTGATGATTTTTGGCTTTGACATGAATTACTTTGCCACCACTGTCCATCAGGGACATAAGTAGTACATCGGGGTGAATTTATCATTTCCCATCCACTATTCCAAGTTACACTTAAACATTGTAAAGCAGGTACTTTACTTCACATTGATGAGGAGCCTATTCTCTCAAACATGCCTTATTTATGTCACAAGCAAAATTCAAGTCTTTGAATTTAATAGCAATGTTGTTTATTTTGCGAATGTTCAAATGTTTCATCAGAGCTGGGTTCAAGGATGCCTTGTATGCTTAGCTTGCATCTCAGTAGTCTGCATGACACCAAATATAGAAATAGGGCTTTGAGGTGATTTGCACTGGGCATTGTGTTTACTCCCTGTATTCCTTTTGTAAGGAACCTTTACAAATGTTCCAGTTGCTGCATGTTTCTGGTCAGGTACATGATAAAAGGGGCATTATAGGTTCATAGGTGTTTACTATGCTAACAACCACACTGACCTTTTTAAGCCTAGCCATGCATCACAAATCTCTGGCCAGTTCTGATACCCTTTATACGTGTACACGGGGGTTTGGGAGATGAAATATTTAGAAGCAAGGGCCTGGGAGATGAACCATTTACAGGTTGCCTGTGCCCATTAGAGACATAGGTGCCAAACCAGCAATAAATTTCGTGTTCGCTATCCAATTGTCCAAGTTGCACTTGAATTGGGTTAAGGAGGAACTCTGCTTCATATGGATGGGGAGCCTGTTCCATAGATGGGGTAGTCTCTGGGATACATACCTGTCTCTCCAGCAGGTCCTATTTATATCACAGACAAGGTTTAAGTCTTTAGAATGGGTAACTTTGGTGCTGATTGTTTTGTGGATATGCAGAAGACCATCAGAGTGTGGTCTGACAATGCCCTGTATGCTAGGCATAGATCTCCCATCAAAAGCCTGTAGGAGACAGAATACAGGGATAGGGCCTTGATGTGGTCTGCATAGGACATTATACTTACACTCTGTTTTCTTCTAGAGAGGAACCTTTGTGGATGGTGCAATGGTTGGATATGTCTGGTTAGGTACATACCAAAGAGGGCATTGTACTTAAAGACAGGGTTGATGAATGCTGAATATAGTAGAACAATTACTTCCTTGGACTTAGATGCCATACCTTTGTTTATAAGTTGCATAACATAGAATGATTTCCTCACTGCTGTAGACACACAATGATCAAAGGTTAGATTACTATCTATGTATGTCCCTAAGTCCCTGACTACTGGGTCAACTCTAAAAGGTGTGTTGTTAATCTGATAGTTACCAGAGGTGGATGACTTCCCAAAGGATATTTTTATGCATTTCTTAGCATTTAGTTTAGTCTATGGCTCTGACACCAGTTGTTTGTCTGTGTCAGCCCCTCCTGGAGAATATTTGTGTCAGTGTGGGATTCAATTGCAGCTCCTAATTTGCAATCATCTGCAAATTTAGTCAGCCAGAGACCACTGACATTGGCATTGACTTTAAAGAAGTACATAAATGCCAAAAAAGCAGAAGTCCAAGGACTGATCCCTGATGGACTCCACTTGTGACTGGCCTCTTTGTAGAGGTGGACTTCCCAGTTCTAACTTCCTGGGTCCTGTCTCTGAGCCATTTGGCTATCCACCGGGTGACATCTAAGTTTGTACCTAACCTCTTGAGTTTGTCAACAATTCCTAGTGGGGTATTGTGTCAAATGGCTTGGTCAGGTCAAGGTAGGCTGTGTGAACCACTTTTCCCTCATCTGTTGCTTTGGTTACATTCTCAAAGAAGTCCACCAGGTTGAGTAGGCATGATCAGCCTTTGACGAAACCAAACTGGGATGGTTCCAATGTCTGGAGTTTTACTATATCTCTACTGAAGATTCCTATGATAATTCTTTCCATGGCTTTACATAAAAGACGAGTGAGATTTATGGTTATGTAGTTTCCAGGGTCTGTAGATGGCCCACCTTTACGCAGAGGGATGACTGTTGCTGTTCTCCATTCATGAGGCATGAAGCCTGTTTGGAGGCTACAGTTAAATAGTAATTCTAGAAGTCCTGATAGGTCATGTTTTATGCTATTCAGAAGGCATCCTGGGATTTTGGACCTATTGATGCAGTATTCTTGGTGTTAGAGATAGCATTAAGGACCTCTTCCCCAGTGATAGTAGGGGGAGTTATATTTGATGATATTTCCTGAGGAAAGGTTGACAGGGAGAGAAAAGTAAAGTTGGAGCTGAATTTATCTGACAGGATGTTTGCTATATCTTCTGGCTCAGTTTAGGGGGCTCCATTTACAATGAGCTCTGCACACAACTGTGTATTGCCTTTGAGGTTGTGGACATAGCTAAAGAATGCTTTGTGGTTGTCATTGGCCTGGGAGGCCAAACTTACCTCATATTTGGCTTTGGCAGACTTTTTAATTGTCCTCTGACTTGTTTGTTTAGTTTGAGAGTGCTTTTATCTTGCTAGGTGCTGTACCTCCTAATTTTACCCATGTTTTTCTTACTTCTGTTATACAGCCTATTAATTTTGTGATTCCAGCAGGGTGGCTTCTTTTTTGAGTTCATAGGTTCATAGGTAGGTACTAGGCTATCTGCCCGAGGGCATTTATAAGCCTAGCCAGAGTGTGTCGGCTTTCGCCGCCCCATTGATTAATTAACTGAGCCTCTGTTAAGCAGAGCCAATGAAGTGACCCCAGGGGTGTATTTTCTGTTACCCACCCACTCATGAAGGCTTTTCTTGAAGGGTGTTAGTGAGGGGCTCTGCCTAATGTAGTTAGGAATTTTGTTCCAAAGCGTGGGGAGTCTCTGTGACAGGAATCTATCCATCCAGCATGTTCTATTTATTGTTGTGGCGAGGTTTAGCTCACTAGAGCACGTGGGGTTAGTCCTGTATTTCTTCCTGGTGGGTACAGCTGCTTCTATGCAGCTATTAACATGCTTGTACAGGGTATCTGTGAACAGTTCTGCATAGGCAACAGTGTTCTCAGGGTTTATGAGGTCTTGAAAATTTGCCAGGTTATCACTTAATAGAAGGAGGTTAACCTTAGAGTAGTTCCAGAATATTCCAGGCTTAGCTGGGCATCTAGCTTTTATTTTTACTTCAAAGATGACCATTTTGTGGTCTGACTTTACCAGGGAATACATTACAGTAGGGGTGTGTGCAGCACTCTCCCATATTAGTGAGGACCAGATCCAGTATGGCTGCACCCCTGGTTGGTGTATTGGCTATCTGGTCCAGGGAGTATATGGTACGAGGACTCTGATTAGGTCTGAATAAAGTGTTATGATGACCTCCCTGGACCTAGATGCCATGCCCTTACTTATAAGTTGAGCAATCTAGAAGTATACTCTTACTACCTTGGACACATGTTGATCGAAGGTTAGGCTACTCTCTACATGAGTCCCCAGATTCCTTTGTAATCAACTTTTAAGGGTACTTTATTGATTATCTAGTTACCCAGGGTGTCAGTCTTCCCAAAATATATTATAATGCATTGCTTGGTATTGAGTTTTAAGCCATGGCTTTGGAACCAAGCTTTTGTCTGTGTTAGATGTTCCTGAAGGGTGTTCTCATCTTGGGCGGATTCAACGACTGTTCCTAGTTTACAATAATCTGCAAACTCGGTTAACTTGAGGCCTTCATCACAGGCATTGACATTCAAGAAGTAGATTCCAAAAAGGAGTAGGCCCAGCAGAGAGACCTGAGGAGCTCCATTGGTGACTGCCTGTTTGTGGAGTTTACCTCTTCAACCCTAACCTCTTAGATTCTATCAGTGAGCCAACTGGCTATCTAGCATGTTATAAAGGGGTATATGCCTAGTTCTGTAAGTTTGTTGACAATACCATAGTTTAGTCTTGTAATAAATGCTTTAGCCAAATCTAGGTAGGCAATATGCACCATTTTTCCCTCATCCATTGCCTTAGTGACCTTATCAAGGAAGTCCATTAGGCTCAGTAAGCATGCCCTTCCTTTGACAAAGCCAAACTGGGATAGGTTCACTGGCTGAAAGTTTCCTATGTCTTGTTGATAATTTCCATAATTTTTTCCATAGCTTTGCAAATAAGATGAGTCATACTGATAGGTATGTAATTTCCAGGATCTGTTGAAGGTCCTCCCTTATGAAGAGGGATAACGATTGCAGTCCTGCGTTCACAAGGCACAAAGCCCATTTTAAAACTATAGTTAAATACTGGCTTTGGGGGTCCTGATAAGTTGTACTTTAGATTGTTCAGGAGGAATTTTTGGATGTTATCAGGGCCCAGTGAGGCCATGTTCTTGTCTTTAACAAGTACAGCCAGTACATGCTCCCTAGTTACAGTGGATACAAAAAGTTTACACACCCCTGTTAAAATGGCAGGTTTTTGTGATATACAAAATTGGGACCACAATAAATCATTTCAAAACGTTTCCCACCTTCAATGAGACCTATAACCTGTACAATTCAACTGAAAAACATCTGTTAGGAGAAAAATATAAAAAATAAAAAAATGTACAATATGCTGGATGCATAAGTGTGCATACCCTAAAACTAATACTTTGTTGTGTGTGCACACCCGTAAACTAATACTTTGTTGAAGCACCTTTTGATTTAATTACAACATTCAGTGTTCTTGTGTAGGCGTCTATCAGCATGACACATCTTGATTTGGCAATATTTGCCTACTCTTTCTTGCAAAAGTGCTTGAAATCTGTCAGACTGCGAGGGCATCTCTTGTGGACAGCCCTCTTGAGGTCTCCCACAGATTTTCTGTTGGATTTAGGTCTGGTCTCTGGCTTAGCTATTCCAAAACTTTAATTTTCTTCTGGTGAAGCCATTCTTTTGTTGATTTGGATGAATGTTTGGGATCATTGTCATGTTGAAAGGTGCAATTTCTCTTCATCTTCAGCTTTCTAGCAGACACCTGAAGGTTTTTGCCAAAAGTGACTGGTATTTGGAACTGTTCATAATTCCCTCCACCTTGACTAAAGCCCCAGTTCCAGCTGAAAAAAAGCAACCTCAAAGCATGATACTACCACCACCATGCTTCACCATGGGGTTGGTGTTCTTTTGGTGATACAAAGTGTTGTTTTTGCGCCACACATTCCTTTTGGAATTGTGGCCAAATTGTTCAGCCTTATTCTCATTAGACCATAACACATTTTCCCACATGCTTTTGGGAGACTTGATGTATTGTTTTGCAAATTCTAGCCGGGCCTGGATATTTTTCTGTGTAAGAAAAGGCTTCCATCTTGCAACCCTACCCCACAGTCCAGACATATGGAGAATATGGGAGATTGTTGTCACGTGTAGTACAACCAGCAATTGCCAGAAATTCCTGCAGCTCCTTCAGTGTTGCTGTAGGTCTCTTAGCAGCCTCCCTGATCAGTTTTCATCTTGTCTTTCCATCAATTTTGGAGGGAAGTCCTCTCCTTTGCAACATCACTGTTGTCCCATATTTTCTCCACTTTTTGATGACTGTCTTCACTGTGTTCCATGGTATATCCAATGCTGTGGAATTTTGTTTGTACCCTTCTCCTGACTGATACCTTTCAACAATGAGATCCCTTTGATGCTTTGTAAGCTCTTTGTGAACCATGGCTTTTGCTGTAGCAGGCAACTATGTAAATGTCAGGAAAATCCTTCTAGGACAGCTGAACTTCTGAGTCTCTTTAATTGATAACAGGTGTGTACCCAAGAAGACTAAATGCTGTAATTAAATCAAAAGGTGCTTCCACAAAGTATTAGTTTAAGGATGTGCACACACAAAAAACTATTAGTTTAAGGATTTGTCCACTTATGCAACCAATGTATTGTACATTTTTTATTTTTTTATATTTTTCCCCTTAACAGATTTGTTTTTCAATTGAAATGTACAGGCTATAGGCCACATTAAAGGTTGGAAAAGTTTTGAAATGATTTATTGTGATCTCATTTTTTATATCACAAAAACCTGGCATTTTAACAAGGGTGTGTACACTTTTTAAACCTTTTTCAAAATTTCCATATCCACTAAACTGGCTACAGAGAAGTTATTAAATTGCATATCCAGTTTTCAGTCCTTTGATTGGTGAGCAACAAGGAGGTGTGTATTAGAATTAGAACACTATTAAGGGTGCTTTGGTAGTGCAGACTAATAAGGTTACTTTATTGGGGCAGATCATGCTAAACAGTACTAAATTCTACTAACTTTAATGATTACACAATACTGAATTCTACTAAATTTATGGGTATTGCCACTTGATGCCCTACTAGCTGTGCTAAGCGTATTGACGCGCAAGGTATTTGCTGTATATTTACTGCTTTACAAGATACAGTTTTATGGACCATTGAAAATTTGTAACTACTTGTACATTGCCCAATGTAAGATAAATTTCCAATGGCAAAGGAAACATACCAGACTCCTCCAGCAAACCACAACTGAAAAGAATGGACTGAAAAGAGCACAATTGAGTAACCAAGTATAGTTTAATTTCTAAGCACTTTTACCTTCAATAAAGGCACCATCAGAGATAAAATCAGAAGTGAAATAACACAGGAAACAAATCTATTTAAACCTACCACTCAGTAAGAATTTAACCAATAAAAACCCTAATTAAGAACAAATGTAGCAGCATTTAAAATGGCAGAGCCTATATACAAAGCACAAATATAAATACATATAAAACAGACATAAAAAAGACATAAAAAGCATAAAACTAAATACTATGCTACTTAAGAGTGTAAAAATATTTAAATACTTATTTTTAATGTAATAGCTCTTGCTTTAAAATGCAGTTAAGAGATAACATATAATTTAATCTGGGGTTATTAGCTGCATTTAATTGAATCTGCCAGTTTAATTCTTTCTGTTCTAATAAGAGTTCACTATCTCCCCCCTCTGCCTGACATAAGCCCTGTCAATAATGAAAAAAAGAAATCTATATTTGTATGTCATTAAAACACACACACACACACACACACACACACACACACACACACACACACACACACACATATATATATATATATAGATATATGTGGTTTACTATAAAATATGGAAAGTCAAAAAAAATTTTAGTCATGAATTTCTAGATGTATTAAACTTCGAATGCTTCTTTTTTTATGCAGTTATATTTGTTAATGTCGACTTAACCAAAGAAATAGTTGAAGCGTTCACGTGATACTGTGTGTATTCTATTGACTTCCTGGTTCCGTACACTTTCCCCTAAGTGCTTCCATTATTAATAGTGTGTTTTATTTTTGTCTTCCTATGTTTTTAAGAGGGGCAAGCCCTCTGCACCCGACACACTCCCTGCATATTATATATTCCAACTCCGAGATTGCACTACATTGAGGAAAAGGGTACATTTTCTGATCCTCACTGTAGTACAATATCCAACAACATCAACCTCATAAGAGTGAATGAGCAGTACCATTCACTAACATGCTTCAGAAATGTGCATATCAGTATTACGTGACCTTGGAAACATGCATTCAATCACCCAAGGTTTGCATAAATGCCGTTCCCAATTTTAATAGTAAGCCTATAGATAGATAGATAGATAGATAGATAGATAGATAGATAGATACAGTAGATATTATGCTCATCTAACAATGTTTGCCTTGAACAATATAATACAAATTCACTGTAGTATCACTGTAACCAGTTAAATGGTAGCTTTGTCTCAGCTTTTTGTGCATTCATTCCATATCCACGACACACCCATTTGCTAATTACTGCTATACCCATGTAAATTATTGTATTTATTTTTTCTTCCAACTTTTACCTTGGACCTCAAAAAATGTGTTTTCCCTGCTGACTTTCCAACCTGCTCTGGTAAAGTTTTTAGCTGAATCTAGAAGATGCTGTAAAAAACACATGCTGAATAAAAGAATCAATCAACCAGAAGAGGTTAGAAAATATTGTGAAAGAGACTGGAAAGGCAAATTACAAGACAATAAACTCAGGGCATTTGTATCACTCCCAAGTATGTAACAAAGCCCAGATTATGTATTTATTTATTTATTTTGGCTTGAAGGTGCTTGCATGGGTATTTTTATACCCCACGTAGACTCCAAAGAATCTCTCTTCAGGTAGATATCAACTGTTGGAAGTGCAATGGGGAAGAAAGAGGTAATTGTAAACATGTTTTAGGGAGTGTAATTAGCTGGCAGATTTAAAAAATTCTCCTACACAGCATAATACTCTGTCAGAAATATTACAGGATCAAATTGCTCTAACTGAAGAAATTATTTGTTTGAGATAGGACACAAGAAGGCCTTATTAAGTTTAATTCTATTCACTGCCAAAAAAGCAATTACTAGAAAATGGAAAGCAAAATATATTTTTAAGTACTGAATATTGTAAAAGAAGTAAAATATCTGTAAATGGGATGCTTAGAAAATGGAAGAACAGATTATATAGAAATAAATGGAATTTATAGAAAGAATACATACAAAATAATAATCAGAAGGTTGAGTGAGGTTTAAGGGAAGGAAGGCATTCAGCAATTTATGTAATGTTTGACCAAATGGGAGTTGTTATAAAGAAGAATACATATATGCAATGCATAGTGTATAATGTATATAAATGAAAAAGTGTTAGAATGTTTATTCTTTTATATTAATGTATGTGCACCTATGTCTTAGTGATTAAAAAGACAAGTAAATCAATAACCAAATAAAAAAGCAAACAAATCTGTATTGTGGTAGGACAATATGCCAGTACCTAAACCTTGTGTCCCAAATTTCTTTTATTCCTTCAGTGTCAACATTTTCCTTCAAAAATAGAGCATGCATCTGAAGATATGTATTCTCCAAGCTTCTGCCATCTTATGGCAAGACCACATTCATCCCACCATTAGTAACTCCTTCTTAGCACTATTGTGCATCACATTTTCCTTTACCTGTCAAACACTTATGTCATCTCTCAAAATTTAAAGGGTAACTTGATTTTCTAAATTTCCAGTCCTTTCTCTTTCTGTTTCTTGTGAAGCCAATCTTCCCTTTCTGTGCATGGCCTTATGAAGCCTTATGTACTGGAGCTAGTCCTTCCTTGTCTCACTTCATTCTGAAATTTATCATTCTGTAAACTGTTATGTTATTGTTGAGATTTTGAGTGGTGTACAAGCTTAAAGCAATTTAAAACATAGAAAAGCATGTACCTGATACAAGGACATGTGTCAAAATAACTAATAAGTATGTGTGGTGTCTTGTTATCAAATTCCCTCATGGCTCAGAGCAGCTGTACTATTTTAAGGGCCTCTCTGCTTTTGTTACAAAATGTCACATCAGACCCTGCATCATTCTCTGGTATAGTGAAGTCACCATCAGGAAGACATCTGTTAATGTCAGGTTCAGTAAATTATTACACAGTACTCCAAGATGGTGGTTTGGGGCAATGCATTTGTTTAACTGCAAGTAAATTCTGTGTCTCAAGGCGGAAATGGAAAAGCAGCATAACTTTCTAAAAGCATTCCATACCAGAAAACTGTCAAAACTGGGAACAGAAATGAGAATATCTTAAGATCTACATAATATGGGACTTTACAGAGTTAAAGTAAAAATAAGAGTTAAATCAAAAGAAAGCAGGCACCGATTCTGACAAGCAGCATAATTATTTTGTTGGACTTGCATAACTGCTTATGTAAAAAAAGGAATCTAGCAAGTTCTAATGCCAGAACAAGCAATATCAGAGGAATTACATATTCTGTGCACACTGGCAATGTTATCACTGTAATTTCCCTTGACTATATATTGGATAGTATGACTTCAGCTCAAAGAAAAAGGTAACACAAGGGGAAAGAGACTACAATTGGGGTTGAAGAGAGCATCCTAGATGGAGGGCAACAGGGTCACATGACAGATTCATTCTACACTATTTTACCTTTATCATCAAATCAGAAGCACTGCAAGATGTGTTGACATGAGAAATACATTAAACAATGGGAAAAAGAATAATAAAGCACAACCACAAAAGTCGTTGTATATATTTTTAGAGCACTGTTCTTAGTGAGCACTATTCTATGCATAAGCAGGCAACTAACTGCAAATTATTTCAGCAATAATCTATGACTGTGCATGTGTATTTCAGGATTTACCCTCACCTGTTGTGGTTTGATGATGCGTACAAAGTCTAAGTAATTAAATAAAGCCAGTCATGGGTAAATCCTGATATTCCGACAAGCAGGTGTGCATTATTGTTATTATACAATTACATTACTTAAGAAAGAAATTACTTTTGATAAGTAATGTATTTGAATAAGGGTACCTCAGTCTTTGTCCATGTTCTCTTCCCTACTCTGATGTACTGTCCATGTGTACGGGATTTGTATTCCCAAGATTGCACAGTGCAGCAGCGCAGAAGAGGCAACAGAGAAAACGGAATCTTTGTTCCTGTTTAAATTTTTCACAGTTTTTTAAAAAAATAATTTTTATGAGGGACAGTGCAACAGGTAGGTTTCCAGTTTAGTCTTGCAGAATGTACCTGACTGTTCTTATATTTTGCTCTGTCCCTCAGCATATGGCAATAGAAAGTCTGGCAACTCAATGGTACTTCAGTGGTCAGACTTTTTTCTATTGGTGTCATAGCCAGTCTTGGGCATAGGCCAACTAGGCGGCCACCTAGGGAACCGCTCTCGTAGAGGTGCTTTTCCAGTAATCTGAATGATATACTTGACCTGTATGGGGGTGTTGGGGGCACTGTGGAGACCTTTTGCCTAGGGCACCAGTTAACCAAAGACCTGTCCTGACTGGTATATACTCAATTTACAATGGCCATGCTGATCCAATCAGGATGCTCATTTTAGAATAGTAATGAGTATTTATTATATAATGATTAATAATGAAGCCCAGCTTATGTTAAAGTTGATGACTTAGCCTTTGAATCTACATTGTTCTGACAACCTGGTGGAACAACCAGCTTTGATATTCATCAGTCTCTGGAGATATAACTTCCTGAAAATTTAGATCAAGCTTTTACGTCTCATATTCCTAAGAAGTGCCCACATTATTAGTGACTTGAAATGTCTTTGTAATTGCTAAAGCGTGTTGTGTTGTATAACAATTTTGTATGAAGACAGTAGTGGATATTTCATACTTGCGCAAACATATCCAAATGAAGGTTAACCGATATGAATGTGTGTGTATATATAATATACATATATATATATATATATATATATATATATATATATATATATATATATATATATATATATATATATATAAAATCAGAGCCATATCTATCTATTCTGGTGCCCTGTGTGATCCAGAACAAAAAAAAAAAAAGTTCTTTCTTGCTTATTTATAGCAAGCTGCTTGCTGCATCTTATACTATGTTCAAAGCACTTCATATTATGTGTTATCTGGGTCTATATTATAACACTGAAGTTTGTAAACATCGAATGTTATAATATCGAACTCTAAACACCGAAATCCGAAAACATCCCTGGGAAAAAATTTGCTATTCCGAGAAACATACACACAACACAAACAGACACAAAAAACAGCAATCCACACACATACACTTAAAATCCTACACCTAAACCTAAACTAAACTTTACATACACTACTAGCTATCCACTTACCTTAACCCATCCCTAACGTCCGTCACTATCGCACACTCACCTCACCTCACCCGCGCCCTAACCCTAGCTCACCTAAACCGCCCCCTAACCCTAACCTACACACAACCGCACACTTACCTGACCCGCGCCCTAACCCTAACTCACCTAACTTGCCCCCTAACCTACACACAACTGTACACTTACCTGACCCGTGCCCTAACCCTAATGTCCACACAACCACACACTTACCTGACTCGCTCCCTAACCCTAACTCACCTAACCCGCTCCCTAACCCTAACCTACACACAATCACGCACTTACCTGAACCTGACCCGTAACGTTCCAACATATCGAATGCTGAAAACAGCAAAGCCACAGCAACGACCCACCAAATTCTTTCCCTGGGAAACAATTCGGTGTCCTGCACCTTCGCTGTTTTCAGCGTTCGATATTACGGGTTCGATATTATAACATTCAATCTTTGTAAAATTCGATGTTACAATATAGAACCATATTAGCTGTACAATAAAGTAATCTCATTATGATTTTTTTCCTGAATGGGAGGAGAGGGAATCATGTCATTTCTAGGCCTGATTGCTATAGAACCTTTAAAAAAAAAAGTGCGCTATTTTCGGGTATCTCAGCTATTACATGCATACAAATAGTTCCAGCACGAGCATTAAACATTCTTCTAGCCTGCCAATGTGCCAGAACAGTTATACCCATAGTAAGTGTCCAAGTTGTTTTTAAAAATATCTAAACTGGTGCTTGCTTTCATATAATTTAGTAGTCAATTCCAGCTATCAGTTATTCTGTCACAAGTTTTCTGTGTTGCTGCAAACTGACTGTGTTGCATGGATATATATTAAGTTAAAAAAAAAGTAATTTATTGGAATTGCAAGTATCCATGTATATAGTTCAAATTATTTAAAATAGGTGGGAGGCAGTGCCCACCCCCCCTTACTATATATACTAACTCCAGGGTCACACAACAGTGGGGGAAAGGCCATATATAACTTTCAGTGAAATGTGTTTCAGTGAATTTTCAATGACTTGAGCTTTTAGTGATTTGTGCACAGTCATTTGACTTTCAGTGAAATGTGCTTTCAGTGAATAGTCCTAGACCCATATATATATATATATATATATATATATATATATATATATATATATATATATATATATATATAAACTCATTTCATTACATCCCTCCTCAAATTAGCACACCTATTCATATACAGTTTACTCTGTGAATTTCTCTACTAATTTTCTTAGTCACTGAACAAATCTGGAAGGTCAGCCTATTTGTTTCTTTTCTGTTGAAGGCCTCTAACCTTTTTTCATGCTCAAACAGTGCAAAAACTGCTTTGTGCTCACAAACACATTCTCAACCCAATCCTGTCTGTGAAAAGTGCAAATACTTAAATCTGGAGGCTTCCTTCTCACAAAAAAACATGCTTTGGGCATGAGAAGCCCATTCCTCTGCCACAATCCAAATAAAATTACACTAAAATGTCATATGCTGAAGGTATAAAATAAATCTTAAAAAAAGCCTGCTAGAACAAGAAAGTTTAGTTTTCACAGAAAATTCAGCACCTTATTCATATGTATAACCACAAAAAGAACATCCCTGACATTTTCTGCTTCTATTTAATGTCTATAGACTCTTCATGGAAGCTCTAGGTCTTGTTTTCCATGCCATTACAGATGCAGTTGTCGTGGATTCCCTTTATTTCTTCAAGTCTAATAGCTTCACAAATACCAGAACCAAAGATCTAAATCTTCACCAACAGATAATGAAACATGGGAGGCAGATTCATCACACAGGACCTCCAGCAACTCAGCAACAGATTATCCTGCAGGTCAAATAGTGAGATTGACTATTATATAATTCACATGGAACTCAGATGATTGGATGGATACATGCAATTTAACCTTGGATTGATATGTCTAGCCTCCCTGGTGAATGGTAATACAGCATGTGGGTGGATTCTGGCAAAGCATAAATGTTTACAAGAATCAATTACATTGAAATTCTAAAGAATTCTGTATGGGCAGTTAGATATAAAGAGTGAGAGTGTGTGTGTGTGTGTGTGTGTGTGTGTGTGTGTGTGTGTGTGTGTGTGTGTGTGTGTGTGTGTGTGTGTGTGTGTTTGTGTGTGTATTTATATATATATATATATATATATATATATATATATATATATATATATATATATATATATATATATATATATATATATATATATATATATATGTATGTATGCTAACTGTTGAACCACTGATGTGTGTATATATATATATATATATATATATATATATATATATATATATATATATATATATATATATATATATATATACATATACCTGGCTTTGGTGCAGACCAGAAGTCTACAGGTTCTAGTGCCACTGTAGGTGACTGGATCTCACTGATACTGCCACATTATGGGTGTGTGCACTCCTGAGTGTGGCATCCATCTTTGAGTTTTTCTAATCATAGTAACCAATTTGTTATTGATATTTATAGACCTATAGGTTGTATAAAAAGATTTATAAAGTTTAGGAAATCAGAAATGACAAAGTCATTGTTAGTTAATTACATTAGACCCAAACTTGAGTAAAAAACAATATGTAAACCTTTCAAGAAAACAAGCATGAGTAAAATGGTAAGAGTACAGCAGAAATATACCATGGTCATCCATAGATATAAAAATGTAAGTTATTATGAAAGAAGAAAATATCTGAATGTATACAGTGTCTGTTATAGATATTTAACAGGAGATCTTATTCAGATACAGAAGGCATTTAGAGACAACTACCTCGGGGAATGTTTGGGGCCTTCAAAAAGTAGTATAGAATCAACAGACAACCTATGCAGAAGATTCTATAGAAATGAGAATTGCACTAATTGTTTCTCTGAGGAAGGCAGCTGATGCATGGAACAGACAACCAAATTACATTAAAGCAAGCATTAGTTCAGATATTTTTAAGGACAACCTGGACACGTATTAGGGGAACAAGTGTTTTGGTATACTGGCATGATAGAAGGGCATTAATGTCCATGCTTGAAATAGTTGTAGGTATATATGTATGCATCCTTCGGAGGTCCTATTTACTTCAGAGTGTGGTAGGTCAGGTGGATGCAAAGGTTCTATATTAGTTTGCCAAAATGTATCTTTAGCGAACACCTATTCGTCGACACATATTCAGCGAAAATCACTTCTGCGATTCACTGAATTTTCCAAGGGGAATGAAACAATTGCCCCACAGCACAATGGAACCCACAAGTAACTAAACCAAACCCACCCAAGTGAGAGTCTGTGCTGCCCACACCTCTCCAGCTATAGCAACTCCAAGATCACACTACAGTGGGGAAAAGGGTAATTTCCAAATCAGCATTGTACCTCAATCTCTAGTTAAAACATCAACCACATATGTGCGAATGCACAGTGGCATTCGCTGTACTGAACACTTGCAGTAGTGATGGTCAGTAATACAGGAAGCAGCCTAATGAATTTTAACATTCCAATATTCGCTGAACCTTTATTTTACCGTTTCATGGTAAACTCCCTATACCATTTGGCCCAGACACAGATCATGCATTACCTTTACTAGGTACGCCCCCCCCCCCATTCTTCTCCCACTCATCTTCTGGAAAAGTTCTCATGTGTTATTTTCTTATTTTTCATACCTTAACAATTCTAAATAATTCTCATCATAATCCTCCACAAAACTAATTTCATTCTTTGATTTTATGCTACAATGCAAATCTTTCATCCCTATCATATCACTATAATCCTCTTTAATTATATTTACTGAATAAGGTGAAACATCTCTTTCTTTCCTTGTAAACAGTACCTTGACTTAAAGCAGGGAAAAGTATAAAATGAATAAGAGAAGATAAGGAATTTATCAGAAAATTTCTTATTTACCTAGGCATGTAACATTTTATTTTCTGAATGTAAATTTTCTCTCATTTTCTTGTCTTATTTCCCTTTTCAAATAACATATTTCTTATTTTAAAAATAAAAATCACAATTTGGCCATTCTAGATAAAATCCTCTTATAGTCAAATATATTTTGTAATACCACCTTATGTTTTTTTCTTGCTTTCAGTATTCATCTCTTGAAAGTTCAACCTAAATTACTAATGATCTCAAAACCTTGTAATTAATACTTCCATCAAACCATCTGATGACAGAAAATAATCACACTCTGTCATGTATTTTCCCCTGACAATCCATTGATTTTTACCATATATTAAACTTACCACACACTATTCATCTTTCTATCAGCCTGGCCTGCTTTCATCCTCTTATCACAAAAATCACAGTTAAAATCCATGGCTACAACAATATTCATTTTCACAGCAACACAGCTTTCTAAAAAAAACAAATGCTTGTACATGTATACTTGGTGAACATGAATTATATACTTCTTTATGCCCATTTAATAATCACCACTATTAACATTCCTAGCATCACCCAATACACATCCAAAACTTTGTCTTCCTACCACAAAAAGAAATGTAGCTATACCAGAGCAATACTTAAACCCCAGATTACAAATCATGGTTCTTCCTCATAACCTTGTGCACTGTAAAACTATTAAAGGAACGTCGTTATTTTTACCATTTTCAAAACTGAATAATTCTTACCTGGCATTTTTACCAAATGTTCCTGTTCATCAATATCTGATACATCATCCCCTAATATATCAAACATGTTTTTATTACAATGGTTACATCTTACTTACTTAAGTTAACATAATCCTCTTTCTTGCCCCAAATCATCTATAACTTACCTCACTCCTTCCTCTTCCGAGATACCCCCTGTGTTGTACACCTCCTTACTTAACTCTATTAATGTCTTTTAGAGCATTTTGATTTTCGGCGGTCGAGTGGACTCTGAAAGACATCCGTGAATGGGCGTGCCTTCGCTGAAGGTTGGGTGTCGGGCTAGCATCTCGGCACCATAAAAATCTACTGCCAATCACTAGCGGACCAGAGTTCCGCTGTGGCGACCCCTAACCTTATTCAGTATTCCTTAACACACCTTTGGGCAATATGGCCCATCTCCCTACAATGATTACATTTTATTACACTTACTTACCTGATGTGAAAACTCCCAACAATAAAAGCAAAACTTGGGCTGTCCTATATATTTCAAAGTTCTCCTACACCAGCAACAAAATTAAATGATAAATGTTTAATCACATTGTTAGCTATTTTTAACACAATATCCATTTCCCATTCACATTCTGTAAATTTATTTCATCCCTTACTTTTTACGTTATCAACTGCAACATTTTTTTCTAGATTTTCGCAACTCATGTTCCACAACCATATCTGATCTCAATTGCACAAAATTGTGATTTTCGCAACTCATGTTCCACAAACATATCTGATCTCAATTGCACAAAATTGTATTTTTTACATTTACATTCTGACCTGTAAAAAATGTCCTCATTCCAAGGAAGCATATCTTTTTTATCATACATTAATCATTATACCTTAGCAACAATAAGTAATACCACAGAATGATTCTTTGTGAAGATCCATGAAGGACTGCAAGGCTTCCTGGAACTTCACACTCAAAGTGTATGCTTTTACAATGGATAGAATGGAACGGCAGATACTGTTTGGTTTAACATTGGGTGGACAGCACTGGAATTATAGCATTTGCTGTTTAATGTTATTAAACCATGCTGAGCAGCTATTTATAATGTAGTATTTATGTTAACATTCTGTGGAAAATGATGCTAAGAACGCAAAAGAATCTGGCAGCCACAAAGGTTCCTTAACGCTGTTTTATTAATGAAAATAAGATTAGCGTTTTTGCTGCTCTAAACGAGTAGCTTCTTCAGAGGAAATATGACCAAAAAGGCGCCAAACTTTTTGGTCATATAAATACACATAAAAACATTACATCACTTCCTATTCACTTTATGTAAACAACAAACACTATTCTTAATAAAAATAGTTGTAAAAATAGTTAATTGATCCTCCCATTAATTATGAAAGACCTAACTGTCTGTTCAACTGTGTACTCATAATACTTAAAAACACTATGCAAATGTTAATAAAATAACAAATACAAAAGCATCTAATTGGGTCTTTAAAAGGACCTAGAAGCGGCACCTTAAACAATAGGTAAACCACAAATAATTAAACAGTTAGATTCAGATAGATATTTGAAAAAAGTTTTTTAAAAACAAAATTAAGTCTCACTGTAAAGAATGAGTCTAACAGTAAAAATTTTTTTGAAACAACATCCAAAAACAGATAGGGTTATTTTTGGTTACCTCAAATAGGACCTATATTTTAAGACTGGGGCAATGTTACAACTCTCATTTAGACCAGGTCTACTGAAAGCGTCCAGTTTGAGTTGCCAATCTAACTCTCGGATCTCTAGTAAAAGAGAAATCGGACCGCCTCTAATTGTAATAGGTATATGATCTATACCCATAAATGAAAAATTGTGTCCTGGATTATTTTCTGTGTGCTTCGCCAGTGCATTTTCGCCTTTACTATTCTTTATAGCGTAACAGTGTTGGTAAATGCATTCCCTAAATTTCCTGTCGGTTTTACCGACGTAAAAGGCTGGGCAGCAAACACAGAATGCCACATAAATAATTGATTTCATTTCACAATTGATTTTAAAGTTAATTTCATATTTTTTATGCCCAATACTGAAGGAGCTGCCTGTACGTATTACATTACACCAGTTGCATATGCCGCAACTAAAACAACCTTTAAGTCTGTTGAGGAAATTATGTTCCTGCCTATTTTGTAGTAGCTCTTTAATGTTACTGCCTCTTTTATACACTAATCTAGGCTTTAACCCCAACTTCTCAACTAAAAATGAATTGCAAGTAATAAAGTACCAGTTCTTCTCAATTATCCCCAAAATTTGTTTAGAATCCAAATTAAATGTGATAATGAAGCTCAAAGGGTACTTACTAGCAGGCATTTCTAAATTGGAGTTTTGAGAGGGGCTAGTAGAAAAATTAGCAAGAGATGACTCTCTTAAATCTGAAATGTCAACTTTTTCATTGTTGATTAATGGTTTATAAAAGCCCCTAAATCTCTTAGAAGTGACCTCACTTACTAAATCGTCGATGATACCTTGCGGGTATCCGCGATTAATGAATAAATCAGTTAGAAATGAACATTCTGCTTCAAAATCTATAAGCTCACTACACATCCTTACTGCCCTAACTAACTGCCCTTTAACAATGGCTCTCTTTAGTTTGAAAGGGTGGGAGCTCGTGAAGTGTAGGAAGGAGTTGACATAAGTCTCCTTCCAGAAGATGGTAGATGTGAATTTAAAATTGCTTCGATCTTTAGTCAATTTCACATCAAGGTAGTCTATCTCTTCACTAGCAAATCTATATGTGAATTTAAGAAAGGGTGTAGTTTGGTTAAGGTGGTTTACAAATGCTTGTGCCAAATTTGCATCCCCTTTAAAAAGGATAAAGACATCATCAAGAAAGCGGGTATAATAGCCAATTTTTTCTTTCCAAACCGGGTGGTTAAAAACAAAATGTTTCTCCCAGTAGGCCATAAACATATTGGCTACAATGGCTCCACAGGGGGAGCCCATTGCTACCCCCTGTTTTTGGATGTAATACTCTTTCTCAAAAATGAAGAAGTTGGAAGATAAAACAATGTCAAGGAGCTTGGTGACGTTGTCAATTTCTTTTCTTGGAGCTTTTAGTTCCATTAATAGTAACCCCAACCATTCAATAGCCTCTTGGTGGGGTATAGAGGTATAGAAATCAACAACATCAATTGTAAGGAAGTTGTAGGAACTGTCAAAACCTATGCTATTCATGTTCGATAAAAAAGACCAAGAGTCTTTGCAAATACTTGGAATCAACTTCAAGTAGTTAGAGAGCACAAAGTCGATGTATTTAGAACAAGGGTAGGAGATAGAAGACCTCAGTCCACTAATGCTCTCATAGGTGGGTCCTCAAGGTTTTTATGGACCTTGGGTATACCGAACATGACTGGGGTTCTAGGTTGAGAAATGTCAATGTACTTATAAGTGTCCAAGTCAATTCTACTATCTATAAATAGGTCTCTATAATAACCTCTCAGTCTATTAATACATACATTCATTTCATTAAGTGAAGAGGTTTCATAAGCTGGAGAATCAAGGGCTGAGAGCATTCTTTCCGTGTATTGGGTTTTTTCAAAAATAACTAAACCTCCCCCTTATCAGGTTTCATGACCCTAACAGAAGAATCGCGTAAGCGATTAAGAGCTAGTAGCTGTTCTCTTGTAATGTTGAATGTATTCGTAGTAAACAAATGGGTTTTATCCAAATGCCTGATATCAAGTTCGTATGCATTTTCAAACATGCATAAGGCCACATGTAAGGGGGGATTAAAAGAGTTAGATAATTTCAGACAATTAGTTGTATTGTCTGCAGAATTGTTAAAAAGAAGTTTTAAATTGAGCTTTCGGACATAGCATTTCAAATCAATAAGTAACTTAGCTACATCACACCGTTTAGACAGTACAAAGGTGTTGCCTAAAGCAAGAAGCTCAATTAGCTCAGGTTCAAGTATTAATGAGGAGAAATTATAAATAGTAAAATCACCTTTTGCATTATGTAAAATAGAAAGGGAGTCAGGACAGGGGGCACACCTATCAGGTGTAATTAATGATTCCAATTCCTGTTCTTCCTCTTGTACCCCTGATTGTTCTGGTTCCCTAAAAAAGGTTGGTTGGAATTGCTATTACTATTGTCATAGTTGTCATTACTGGAATTCCCGTTGTGCATCTCAAAATTACCAGCCTTATTCCTGTTCCTATTACTTCTTCTAGGGACATTTACACCCTCTGTTGTCAGTGGTTTTACGTTGCCATTAGTTGGAGGCAAATTGTCCTCAGTCCCACTTTTCTCAGAAGGTTCGATATTCCCTCTGTCTACATTAACAGAAAGTAATTTAGGATAGGCTTTATTGTGTTCGTATGCCTGCCTGTCTCTAAATAACTTCTTAGATTTATTAGATTTAATCTTAATCAAAAATGCATCAATACTCGAGAAAATACGTGCATAGTCAAACTTAAATCTGACAAAATTTGTATTAAGTTTAATCTCTTCATCGAGCTGATTAATTTCTTGTATAAGCCTGTCTACATTAGCAGAATAATGCTTAATAATCAACTCAATCAATTGAGCACCTTGTTTTTGAAAAAGGGCTCGTAAATCAAATAGAAAACCATTATCGGAAATGAGGTTAGAAGGAGCAAAGTTATTCCTTAGTCCTTTTGGGATCATATCTTTGTTAAGGCATTGCTTGAAGTAGGCTACTTCAAGCTGTAATTTCCTTAATTTCAATGTCTTAGAATCCAAAAGTCTAAGTTTTTCAGTAATGTCATCAGCACGCTCAGCAAAGGCACCAGATGCCTGCACCGGCGGGTCATTCGATAAGGGTTTGGAAAAAGTAAAAAAGTCACCTGTATTAGAAATCCATTCGGATAAGGATGGCATGCCAATAAGTGCATTCCCTTGGTTCGACAAAACATTAGGGCTGTTGGTCGACAATGCTGGTGAATCCAATTGAGTATTCAATGTAATGGCTGAGCGTGCAGGTTGAGCCGCTGGCAAAGAGCACTGAAAAGTACTAACTGTTCGCTCATTGCCAGTAATACTCATTTCACAAGCAGGAAGCAATGGAAACCCATTAGCGCAACTCTTTTCCATAATGTCCAAGCGTGAGTTTAACGAATCAAGTCTCTGAGAGACAGCCAAGAGTAAGGAAGTAATGTCCGCATTAACAGGAGTATCTGTCCCAAAAATATTAGGGCTGGTAGGACTCTGTAAGCGTTCCGAAGCCATACACAAACCTCCAAAAGCCAAAAAACTGAAAACAAACTGTGGAAAACGATGCTAAGAACGCAAAAGAATCTGGCAGCCACAAAGGTTCCTTAACGCTGTTTTATTAATGAAAATAAGATTAGCATTTTCGCTGCTCTAAACGAGTAGCTTCTTCAGAGGAAATATGACCAAAAAGGCGCCAAACTTTTTGGTCATATAAATACACATAAAAACATTACATCACTTCCTATTCACTTTATGTACACAATAAACACTATTCTTAATAAAAATAGTTGTAAAAATAGTTAATTGATCCTCCCATTAATTATGAAAGACCTAACTGTCTGTTCAACTGAAACCGACAGGAAATTTAGGGAACGCATTTACCAACACTGTTATGCTATAAAGAATAGTAAATGCGAAAATGCACTGGCGAAGCACACAGAAAATAATCCAGGACACAATTTTTCATTTATGGGTATAGATCATATACCTATTACAATTAGAGGCGGTCCGATTTCTCTTTTATTAGAGATCCGTGAGTTAGATTGGCAACCCAAACTGGACGCCTTTAATACACCTGGGCTAAATGAGAGTTGCAACATTGCCCCAGTCTTAAAATACAGGTCCTATTTGAGGTAACCAAAAATAACCCTATCTGTTTTTGGATGTTGTTTCAAAAATTTTTTACTGTTAGACTCATTCTTTACAGTGAGACTTAATTTTGTTTTTAAAAAACTTTTTTCAAATATCTGTCTGAATCTAACTGTTTAATTATTTGTGGTTTACCTATTGTTTAAGGTGCCGCTTCTAGGTCCTTTTAAAGACCCAATTAGATGCTTTTGTATTTGTTATTTTATTAACATTTGCATAGCGTTTTTATAGTTTTTAAGTATTATGAATACACAGTTGAACAGACAGTTAGGTCTTTCATAATTAATGAAAGACCAATTAACTACTTTTATAACTAATTTTATTAATAATAGTATTCGTTGTTTATATAAAATGAATAGGAAGTGATGTAATGGTTTTATGTGTATTTATATGACCAAAAAGTTTGGCACCTTTTTGGCCATATTTCCTCTGAAGAAGCTACTTGTTTAGAGCAGGGAAAACGCTAATCTTATTTTTATTAATAAAACAGCGTTAAGGAACTTTTGTGGTTGCCAGACTCTCTTGCGTTCTCAGCATCGTTTTCTACAGTTTGTTTTCAGTTTTTTGGCTTTTGGAGATTTATGTTAACATTGGCAAGACAGCTACGGAATTAAATAGTTTGCTGTTTAACAGTGGGGCATACTCAACAGCTATTTATAATGTTGTAGTATTTATGTTAACAGTGCCGGGACAGCTATGGAATTAAATCATTTGCTATTTAATGGTGGGGCGTACTCAATGGCTATTTATAATTAATGTTACAGATGCTACAGCTATTTATTTAAGTTCATAAATTAGTACTGCACTAACTGCTCTTGTGGGCCATTCCAAGCCCAGCCAGTTACCCCATTTGAAAGTCAATCCCTGCACCTTGTGCCTATAAAGTGAACACCCCACCTGCCTTTCCCACATACAAGGAGAAGAAGCCACAGGCCCTAATGAGATTTGAACACATGACCCTTAGTTTATAGGACCAGTGCTCTAATCCCCGAGCTACAGAGCTAGACAATGTTTTAATGTTGGTGGGCCAGTAGCATTTGCTGAAATGGAATCGCCATTTATTGTAATGTTGGTGGGACAGCAGTGTTTGTTGAAGAGGAACTGCCACTGGTGGGACAAACACTGTGGAAATAGATTTTTTTTAAGTTGGTGGGATAGCATTTACAAGAGAGAGAGAGAGTGTGTGTGTGTGTGTGTGTGTGTGTGTGTGTGTGTGTGTGTGTGTGTGTGTGTGTGTGTGTGTGTGTGTGTGTGTGTGTGTGTGTGTGTGTGTGTGTGTGTGTGTGTATGTGTGAGAGAGAGAGAGGAACTAAGTATTTACACACAAAGTAGTTATGTTGTGGGGAAAGAAAGGAATGCATTGAGGTAAATAGGAGCATCATCATTATATAAACAATATTCTTTGGGCATAATACTTGGGGTCCATGTTTTGCTGACTGTTGACAGTGTGTTTATTATATGGATGTGAATTAGCTGGACAACATGAGGTCTATGAATTTAATGATAAATATTAACTGTAAATGCATTTTTAACTTGACTTTTGAAGTTTGGTACTTAGTGAAGATGAATAAGGCTATAAGCTGTTAATAAGCCACTTCCTGTAGTGCAGGGTTTGATTCTATGAGCGTTTATTTATCTAGCGTTTGAATTTGACCATGACAGTTCACTTGATAGAACACCTGGCCTGCCCATGAAATGACACTTGCACCCAATGGACTGTCCCAAGCTATTATCAAATGCCTGCACATTTTTCTTTTGAAATCCTGCACCTTTCAGATAGGCACTAATTAGTGCTTCTCTATATGTTTTTTGACAATGAATTCCAGTAGCTCTGAACTTAGCTGTCGGACGATAAGTGGCAACGTGTTATTACCATGGCTCAGATCAATTGCTTTATGTGGTTTGTGATATATATCTATATCCAAGAAAGAATGTAGTGATGAAGGGTAAGAAATATGAAAGTGCTGAGCCCTAAATTTACACATCCATTTAATTCTGTAGTTGGGACCAGACCACCTCTTACAATTGCATCAATCCAGTTTTCCAGCCTAATTACATAATTTATAGCTTTGTTGAGCCATTTACCAACAGAGCCTGCAATCACATTTTAGCTTCTCTTTTGATATATTCAGCTGTGGCAGAAGAGAAGCAACAGTGTAAAATGCATCTGAAGTACACAACAAAGACAAAGCACACGTACAGAGCTACCACAGGATTAGACTCTTGGAGACACGCAACATTCTGAGTAGCAATACATTATAGATTGCTGAATGTTTTATACGGTCCATTTTTTGTTAGTGCTGTGCTTGCTGGGAGTAGGTATCAAACTGAATCAGATAAGGCATTTATTTAATGTCCTTCCCGCCCAAATAACTAGCTACTACTGAGATGAAGCTATCTACCATTATGACAAACTTTTATTCCTTTGGCACAGGAAGAAAATTAGCAGTATGTGGTTAACAGGGCTTTGGAATCATAGCATAACGTGAATGCAGGGAGCTGTGATTTTCATTTTTTAATCCAATATTTAGCTTCGCATTTGTGCTCTTACTACTGCTGGATGACAGCTATGCTATCTCTTGGAACAAAGGAATAAAAACTGCAAATGTGTTAGATTTTCATAGCTATGTGGCCACTGGTTCAGCAGGATCAAAGGCTCCTAGAGAAAGAAGTACTTGTACAAAACCTTTTTCTCATCTCTGAAAAGCAAAGGGTTGATGCAAGCCATTGTGCTTTTCTGCCACTTAAATGTATCTTAAATTAAGAAATAACATGGCATTAAAACAGCCATACAGTTTATTTGAAGGACACAGGACATCTATCTATAGGTTACTGCTGTCATTTGATAATGCCTTTCCTTGCCAGAAAGACTATAATTTGATTATCTAATAATAAATGGTAAAGTACTGGACTTCCTACAATGATAAACCAAATTAAAATGAGACTGAGTGCATATTAAAACATGATTTATGGAGCTAAGGATCAATCTGCAAGGATTAAAACACATATTCGGGATTATCCCCATTCTGATTCTTATCGTTTGGGGGGAATTGTGTTAATGAAGACCCTTCTTTCTGATGCTCATGGTAATATGGAAGTTTACGTTAAACATATTCTCCCCTTCAGACCATCAGAGGTTTGGTGTTATATTGAACAGTGCCTCCTTTCTGTTGCTTAGGATTATGGAGAGTTAACTGGAAAAATGTGGAACTGACCTTTAATAAAAATGTTCTGTGCAGCTGCTACTGTCTGTGTTTCAGAACTGTAGGACAGCAGCTAGCAAGCAATGACACAGCTGGGGTTCTTTTTTGCTCATTTTATACCCTGCCTTTAACAAGACATGTTGTGCCTGGTTTTGCAGGAGATAGTAATTATATGAGGTATGTAACTTAGCACTGTACAAAATGTAAACATGTTTAAAGAAATTAAGGGGCTTAGCATGGGAAATGAAGCCTACTCATTGTTACATAGATATACTGGTGTTCCACAAAACACATTTTCATCAAACAACTGCACTGGTGGTAACCTTGGAGGATAAAATCACAGAATGTGTGAAAAGATGTTACACTGTACTTTTGTTGTGTTTACTACTTTATTTCATTGCCTCACAGCTTCATAACATGTCACTATAGGCCATTTTTCTGTATGTATAAAATACATTTTTCTCTTATTCCTGCTGATTCTATCCTTGCTTGAAAGAACAAAATATGTTACAGGAAGCTGTTATTCCTGAATATTGCCAGTTGACGAAACCCCACTGATAGATCCCACCAGGGGTGGTTCTGATTAGCTAATCTCTGCAAAGCCATAGACAAAGTAAAGATGAAGACAGTTTTGAGGATGTCAAGTGCAGTTAGACAGCATGTAGTATATTCTAGAACCCTGACAAACACTAACTATAGGACTATAATATTTGACACTTACAAGGATGTTGAAAGAGGCATTTTAAAACCATTGTGCACACAATGGGCATTTAAAGCATCCAAGAGCACAGTCCACAGAAAGAAAGCTATGCAAAAATTAAAGGACAACATTGAAGACAGGTAAACCAGGAGCAATGTCAGGAAACATTTTAAAAGCAAGAATGGTGTCTCCATAAAAAACTGACAGTTATGATTCTGTCACTATTCAATTTGTTAATGCTTTCAGGGAATGGATTCAATAAATTAGCCTTGAGAGCAAAGCTTGAGAGGGATGTTTGGTGAATCAGTTTCAGTAACAGATTAACAATAATTATGAGTGGAAATGTAATCATAATTATTTGTAAAACATGGAGCTTTACCTGTTCACATGCTACAAATTAGAAAAAAGTGTAGGAGTGCAGTGTGCTTTACAACTTGACCTGTCATGACACAGAATGCTACCACACAGACAGCAACTAGAAGCAAAGTGTACCTCTGATTGGCTAATAGATCTAATACTTCAGTCTGCACTTTTTTCTGTGGTAGCACAAAGTATTTAAGCTTTTAAAGCTGCTACATTTTCCAATGATGTCCCACGGTGAATGCTGTATGTATAATCTAACATGAGACTACAGCATAACAGCTCTGAAATGTGGATAACAGTGTTACAGGAAGATTAACATTGGTCTCCAATCATAACTAAACTATGTGTTTGCGGGCATGGATATCAGGAAATTCTACACAAGAGTGGAGCAAAGTGAAGCTGGAGAAAGAAATCTTCACATCCATGTCAAGAACATGTAAGAGTTATGATAGAGACCCTCTCAGTTCTTAGAAGATGAAGCTTTATCAGCTCCATGTACTACCAGTAACAGAAAAAAATAAGGAGCATTAAGTGTTTCCCACTTGAAAACCATAAAACTCACTGCAAACTAGGAACCAGAACAAAACTGAATGAAATAAATGGAACCAACAAGCAACAGGCCACGCCAGCTTCATTTCAAAGGATTTATTAAGCGCTTTTGTCAGCTCAATCACCTGACTTCTTCAGAATAATTGTATGACAAAACGAAGCCAAAAAAGGGGGTGGTATATGTTGCACTCTGTTGTCAATGTGCCGGGTTTTACATTGGAGAAACGAAGAGAAGTTTTAAAGACAAGATTTATGAGCACATTCGGGACATCAGAATTGGTAATACAAATAGTGCCTTAAGTAAGCACATTGTGGAATACCCCAGTCATGCATTTAGGTTTTTAGTTATTGACAAAGTCACACCGGACCTAAGGGGAGGTCCCTAGGAAGAAGTTTTCAATTTTAAGGAATTATGGTGGCAAATAAAACTTAATGCCACGTTCACCCCAGGATTGAATGACAGTGTTAGTATCAGTAGTTATTTAAAACTACGGTCTTTTTTTGGTTAGTTTTAACTATTTTCATTTAATTTAATATTTTCAAGTATACCTAGAGTATTTATTATTTTTATGTTTATAAACATTTGTTTTCATGTGTGTAAAGGTCACTGACTTTAATTGATGTAACAGTAGTTTGCACAATGTCATGTGATTTTACTTTTGTATAAATATGGCTTCGTTTTGTCATGCAATTATTCTGAAGAAGTCAAGTGATTGAGCTGATGAAAGCGCTTAATAAATCCTTTGAATTGAAGCTGGCATGCACTGTTGCTTGTTGGTTCCATTTATTTCATTCAACTATAAAACTCAGTCTTAACAGAAAGATAGTGGGCAGAAGCAAAGTGACTCACTGAGAAAATATGAACTTTAAAAGATGTGAGACACTTCACTGTACCACACTTTTTAAAAATGTGGCAGAAAGAAGTATCCAAAAAATTTTTGTACTTCACAAATAAATACAAGAGTCCAGATTCATTACCTGCACTGACACCATTCTGAGTGAAAAGACAACAGAAGTATAACTCACACCTTCTTCCTGATTTTAGTTTTCCTACTGATTTTCTTGCATCCCTAAATATCAAGGGAGATTCAAAAAGGTTACCACAAAGTGTAGATTATGTCTACACTTAGTCTAATCATTCTGATTGGATAGACAGCACAAAAAAATGTGGTAGGGATGTTACTGAATGCAGATCATGTACACTTAGTGTAGGCATTCATGAATCTGGGCTAGCCAAAGAAACATATTCAAAAGTTTCTTCTGCTTTAAGGAAGGCAGGACAAGACAGACCAGGGGAACATTTGAGGTTGCCCATCCAATTATCTAGATTTACCTTGAAGGTGGCAATGGCACCACTTTGCTTGACAAATAGTGGAAGTTTGTTCAAGAGGTGAGGGATACATTAGGATATAAATCACACCAATAGATTTTGTTTGTTTGTTGATGAAGGTTTAGTTCCTTTAGCCAACTATTTGAGGTATTATTTGTTTTGTGAAGGAACAGGATCTGTTGCAGTAAAAGCTAGACACAGATCACCACACAAGAGTCTGTAAGAGACTGCAATACAGAGTGAGGGTTGCCCATCAGTCCACATAACCAGGATTTGTGCGGCCACTGAACTGTTTAGTTATAACTCTTTGGAACAATACTTTTGGACAAAAATACAGGCCTCAAGTTGCATTACATTTAGTAATGGGAGTGATGAGCTACAGGTAAAAGAGAATTACGATTGCTTTGGATTTAGTGGTGATGCCTTTGGAAATGAGTCGAGCAAGAAACAGGCAGATTTTCATGCTATACATGATTCATAGGTTCATAGGTAAGTACTAGGCTAATGGCCCTGGAGCCAATGTAAGCCTAGACCAATAGTGTTCCCAGTTATCTGGCTTACCAGACGTTAGTTCTCTGTGCCCCTATCTAGCAATGTGATTGAAGTGATCCCCAGGGTGAATTTCCTATTTCCCTTCCAGTCATCAAGATTTCTCTTGAAGAGGGCCAGTGAGTTGCTCTGTTTGATGCGAATGAGGAGTTTATTCCAGAGTATTGGAAGTCTCTGGGTTAGGAACCTATCCCTCCAACAGGTTCTGTTTAATGTGGTGATAAGGTTGAGGTCTTTGGAATGAGTAGCATGGAGGGATTGGGATTTTTTCAGATGAAGCATGTCTAGCAAAACTGAGTCAGACAGGGCTTTGTATGTCAAGAAGAGATCGCCTCTAAGTAGGCGATATGAGATGGAGTAAAGTTTAAGTTTTTTAAGTCTATCTGCATAAGGAATGTGTTTGAGTCCTAAGGTCCTCTTAGTGAGGAACTTCTGTGGCTTCTCCAGTTGTTGGAGGTGTCTAGTGATGTACATGACAAATGGGGCCTTGTAGTCTATATGGGGTCTGATGAGGGCCGAGTAGAGAGAGATAAGGACTTCTTTTTTCATGGATGAGAACCCTTTTGTGATGAGATGTGCCATGTAGAAGGACTTCTTAACTACAGTAGTAACGTGGTTGTCAAAGGAGAGATTTCTATCTACCTGTGTCCTTAGATCCCTTATAACATATTCAGAGTTAAGTGGGCTCCCTTCGATATGGTAGTTTGTTGGCACTATGCTTTTCCTGAAGGGAATGATGAGGCATTTTTTGGCGTTGAGCCTAAAGCCATGGTTTTGGCACCAGTTGGGTTTCCAATAGGCCTTTTTGTAGGATATCCACATCAGCTTGAGAATCAATAATAGCTCCCAGTTTGCAGTCATCCACGAATTTGGTTAACCAGAGTACCTTGGTGTTGGCTTGAATTTCAGAGAAGTAGATACCAAACAGGAGAGGACTCAGAACCAATCCCTGTGGGACTCCGGTTGTAACTGCCTGGTAGTTAGATTTGGAGTCAGCTACTTTCACCATGTGGGTTTCCGTCAGTGAGCCAGTTAACAACCCATCTAGTAATGTACAGGTTAATGCCTAGATTAGTGAGCCTATCAATGATTCTAGAGTGTGGGATGGTATCAAAGGCTTTGGCTAGATCGAGGTAGGCTGTGTGGACATCCTTGCCTTCATCCACCACTCTGGTGACAGCTTCGAAGAATTCTATCAGATTGAGCAGACATGATCTGCCTTTCAAAAACCCAAACTGTGTGGTGTCCAGGGCTTGAAGGTTTCCTATATCCTTATTTATAAGATCTGTAATAATATGTTCCATAGCCTTACAGATCAGGCTCATCAAGCTGATGGGGTAGTAGTTTCCAGGGTCAGTAATTGCACCCCCTGTGTGGAGTGGGACAATCAGAACTGAGGCTGTAGATGAACAGGGCAATCAGGCGTGGTGCCAGTTCTTTTTGTAGATCATGTAGGACACAACCCAGTATATTAGCTCTATTCTTAGCTTTGATCAGTGCAGTTTATACTTGTGCAGTTGTGATAATAGGGAGCTAATATCCTCGAGTATGTGGATGGGCCCTTTGAGGGGTGAGGGGGGAATAAAGTTTGCACTAAACATGTCTGCCAAGTTATTGGCAATATCAGTTGGTTCAGTATAAGTGGTGCCATTGTGTTGTAACTCAGAGCAAATCTGCGTATTATTATGCAGATTCGTGACATAACTAAAGAATGCCTTGTGGTTGCCCTTAGTATCTGCAGCAAATTTGCTTTTGTAACTAGCTTTGGTGGATTTCATGAGGGATCTCAGTTTTTTACTGAGTTTTCCTAGGGAATTTTTCCAGTCATTGGACTTCGCCCTTTTCTGCAACAGTTTCTTGCTTCTGTTGTAGAGTTGGTTAATAGCAGGGGTCCACCAGATTGGCTTCCTTTTTTTAGAGGAGAGCATATTAGTTCTGTTTGGTATGGCCCTATCTATGCAATTGTATAATTGCTCATTCAGTGCCTTGGTGTATGATTCAGCAGCCATACTCCCATCCCTCATTTCTACGGATGATGTGAAGCTTGCCACTTCTTTCCTTAGAAGCTGAAAATTAGCTTTGGAGACATTTTTCACTGTGGTTTCCTTTTTCGGGGTGGAGGTGGTATTTGGATATCAATGGTGATTAACTTGCGGTCGGATCTAACCAGGGAGGGGTTTATCAAAGGAGTAAAGCAGTGGTCCCCCATGTTAGTAATGGCTAGGTCAAGAATGTTGTTTCCCCTAGTGGAGGTGAGGATGAGTTGGTCCAAGGCATTGGAGCTGATGAATTCCAGGAAACATTGGGTAAAAGAGTTGGAGAAGGAGTAGTTGTTCCAACTAATAGAGGGGTAGTTAAAGTCTCCCAAAATAAGGGTATTAGTCTGGACCTTGATGTTTTCCAGAGTGTCCTGGAATGCAGAGTGGGAGTCCTGGGACATTGTGGGGGATCTGTAGCAGGCTATAACATGGACTGCAGTTTTTTCCAATGATAACTGTACCTGAAGTATTTCTGAGGCATTATGTTGGGCAACAGGTCTGGAGGTGTGTGTATCTTTTATGAATATGGATACACCTCCACCTTTGAGGGTTGGTCATCACATCCCCTAGGGCTATGGTTCAGATTCGGGGGACACAAGGTGTGACATGCATTGTAACCTGGTAGCACAGGGGTGCTCTCAGGAGCCTTGAACCAACTCTCTGTTACAGATGTCAATGTTCTCCAGTTTGATGAGTGACTCGAGTGAGTGCATTTTGAGGTTTAGACTTTTATCATTGAGTAGTATAACCCTTAAGATGCATTTACTAGCAGATGTTATGGTGGTAAATTTGTCTTCATGGCATTGCCTAAAAAAGGCACTATAGGGGTGTTAATGGCCTTACCCATTATCCGGAATCCCAGGGGTGGCAGATGCAGGCTGTCTCTGGCAAAGCATCGAGGTCTGTCTATCATGTCATCCCAAGCAGACAGATACTGGATCCGCTTTGAATGACACCAGAAGCTTAGCCAATTGTTGAAGTCAATCATTTTCTGCTTGTACTGTGGTATCATTCTAGGTGATGGTAGGATGCTACTCAAGGCTAGGGTCATACCTGCCTGGGTTACAAGATCAGAGAGCTCCTCCATATCTCATTTCATGTAGTCCAGGGAGGTACATCTTAGGTCATTCACATCAACATTTATGATGACGGAGTCATATTTGTACTTGCTGTGGAGAGACCCAAGTGCATACATTATGTGGTGAATCCTGGCAGCCAACAGGCAGCTGACCATGACTTTCTTCTTATTCAGCCTAGTGAGGGGGACGTCAGTGTGCCTTACAATTGGGTCACCTATGACTAATGTGTTTGGTACATTGTTCTGGCTTAGGGGCTTAGCTTGAGGGGCACACTGGTTGTGAGGACTATGTGCCTTGTGAGTTATGCTTGAATGGGATGGTTGCTTGCATCTGTGCCTCGGATGTCACTGTTGTTTGGGCAGATTTATTGAGAGAGCATCTGCGAAAGTGGTCATGTGTTTTGTGTTGCTATATGATAGTGGTGGTGTGCTAACAGGGTGGCTATGTGTTGTCTGTGATGTGCTGTATGTGTTGACCTTCCCCTCCTGACTGACTGACCCAGTCTTGGATTGAGAGAGCGAAGCCTCAAGTTTGGCTATGCACTTGCATCTCTCACAAGTGGATGCGTTTGGAGGTAAAAGGAGAGGGTTATCTGTGTATATGAGGCAATTGCTGCATTGCCTCAGGATGCCCAGGTTCACCAGATTAACAGGAGAAAGCATCCAAAACTGACCTTTGGACATGCCAGGAAAAGTGATCATCAAGTACTGAGTTATTTATGCTTAGATTAAGTACTGCAATTTTTTGTTTCCTTTATGGAAAGTTAGTGCTAGTGGCAGTAGGTGAACTTGCAATAAATGCTACAAGACGTTCTGAGCAAGTACTGGATTTAAGGTCTAATTTGAGTGCTCAGAGATAAAGGTTTACAAGGTTTAAGGGAAAATTTGAAGAGCAGACTTTATGGCACTAGTAATGGTTTTACCTTAGCTAAGCAGCGCTGCGCTTTGCACAAACCCACGCAAACATGTTTTTTAAACAGAAAGATGAATGGGATAGAAATAGCCAAAAATGGACAATAAAATATACAATTTCTGAGCTGAAACCACTTCTTTAGTGACATATAGGCTGCTCAGAGCTTACCACTCCCAATGATAAGCAGAGAAGCTTCCCTCTATCTCTAAGGTCTTGGCAACACAGATACCTCAATATAGTCCTGAGATCAGCAAATCATACCCTGGGATTCATGAAGCTCTGTGCAAGGATGGTTTTAGCCTTGCGCTGAGCATCCTCCTTACAGATGGTGCAGCAGTGCCATATGAATATTTATGAGGGAGCACTGCCGCACCCTCGACATGCACAGGAAATATGTGCGAGAGCAGGGGGCATGTTTAAGTGATCTACAGAGGTGTAAACATGCCCCCACAGTCGCACAACCTACTATGCTTGCTATTAGAGCCCGCCTCTAATAGTAAGCAATTAAGACAGTGTCCATGGATACTGAAATTTATGCTAAGCATACAAGAGTGTCCACGAACACTGAAATAAAATCAAAGTAGTAAACATACAAGCATGTAGTGTAATATTGAACCCCGTCCCTAGAACTATCACAATTAGATTTCCTGTGTCCCTATTTTACATTTGTATTGCTTCATTATTAAAAGTGTAAGTGAAGGGTAGCGTGTTTGCATGTCGCAGCCCCTTGCTTACCATAGCTTACACATCAAAATCATCCAAATAGAAAAGAACATGTGGAATCAATGTTAACGTCAATAGTGTAGTGGTTAGAGCATCTGCCTAACGAACAGGCATTCATGTTTCGAGTCCCACTATAGCACATATCATTTTCCATGTGGAATGTGTAAATGAACATATTTATACATCATTTTGCTGTATAACCTACATAATAACATGTAAATGTGAACTGGAGTACCGCATGAAATATTTAACTAATGTCATTCAATCAAAGTGGTAGTGTCATAATGAATAAGGCACTAGTAAGCAGGTGTAAGCACAAATAAGCAGTAGTAAACATATATAAGTACCAGTAAGCAAGTCTGAATGCATTTGCGCGGGTGTAAGCAGTGCCCAGCATAGGAAATGTATATAAGTATGTAGATGTATGTGCATGTGTATGTACAGATATATAATACACATATATATATATATATATATATATATATATATATATATATATGAAGAATGAGCATCGTGACAATAAAGCATACAAAAAGAATAAGAAGGGAATCAACAGCAACTGCAGTATTATTTAGTGCTGTCAGCATATGTCATATCAAGCTGAGCAGGGGTGAGCAAAGCACTGCTACTCACACCACAGGCAGGATACTACCAGTGGGAGTAACACTGTCGATCTGCTAAATCTACTTTACAAACAATCAGAGGGTAGTCCCTGGTGGGACTGCCCAAAAATTGTTAGGATGGTTGGACCGCTGACCATTACACAAGCAAGGGCAGGTATGTTCAAGGACTAAATGGTGGGAGAACCTGATGATAAATGGGTTGGGACAACATACATGTAGGGTCCCTAACGCTGGGGAGAGGGCAATGTGTGGAGGTGTGTCATGGCTGTGATAGCAACCGGAGAATGGATGGTTTGCATGTATGTCGAACTCGGGTGGGGTGGAAGAACCATGGGTATGAAATTATGGATCCAGGCATGTCATGGTTGGATGGCCTGGTTCTAGTTGGACCGCCTCGTGGAGGTCAGCGAGTTTGTTATAAGTACACACATATATATATATATATATATATATATATATATATATATATATATATACACATGCATACATCTTTATGTAGAAGTACATTCCCTGTAACACATTCATCCCTTTTGCAGACATAAATAACATGAAAGTGCCCATACAAACCTCAACAGTAGATAGAATAATAGATTGTGCATAAGAGGGAAGGGAAGAATCTGCTAAAATGCAGGTGTGTACATTGTCTGAAGACAGTGCTGTTCTCAAAAAATCAAATGTGAGGACTTTCTCACAAATGGAATAATTCCTGTGATCTGCCTGCTACGGCAACACCAATCACTAAACCGGTCCTATTTGTAATATAATTTTGCTGAACTCGTACATTATTAGCTCTCATGTGTAACGTGTGCGTTACCACATAGTCATAGTTATTCATTTATTGTAGTGTCATGTTAATGGAAGTAATGATGTAATGAAGTATAGAGTCTAATCTTGAAATAAAAACATGTGTGTCCCAGATGGGACATCCCAAAAATTGTGAATAGTGTCCTATTGGTCACTCATTTCACCAATGTGTGTGGACTAAACATTTGGGATGTCTGAGGATATGTGGAGTGAGTCAACCCATGGGATGGGTCTACAGAAGTAGGGAGTGGCCAATGTGTAGTGGTGTGGATACACCATGTATCCAACTGGAGAATGGATGACTGCTGTGTCAGTGAAGTATTGGGGTGGGTGTTTGGGGAACTAGGATCCATGGATATATGGGTATATATGCAACTGAAGCAGCACAGCAATAGTGTAGTGGTTAGAGCATCTGCCTAATGAACAGACATTCCCATTCCGAATCCCACTGCAGCACATACCATTTTCCATTGGTAATCTGTATATGAACATATTTTGACATCTGTCTGCTGTATAACCTGCATAATAACAATTAAAAGTGAACTGGAGCGAAGTGTCAGTGTCATAATGAATAAGGCACTAGTAAGCAGGTTTAAGCATAAATAAGCAGTAGTAAGCATATATAAGCACCTGTAAGCACGTAGATATACACAGATATACAGCTATGATAGGAAACAGCACACAAAAATGGCATATATTTACAGGCTATGCCAATGGAAGTGAGGGGCCCAAGCAAGAAACATGTAACATGTAGCATGACCCCCTCCCAGCCGGACAGAGGAAACATACACACAAACTCACAAACAATGTAAATAGTCCACTGCTCCCCAGACCACAGGCAGGATATAACCGGGGGGGGGGGGCAGAATGCACCCGTGAAATCTAATCTTGGAACCGACAGGAGTGTCCCTTGTGGGACGCCCCAAAAATTGACATATAACCAAAGGAAGCCGATACGACAATCATTCTGGCTGGGGTGTGTACATTCCTGGAATACAAGGGTGGGAAAGCCTGATGACCCATGGGTCGAGACAACGTACAACATGGGTCCTGTGAAGTGGAGAGTGGGCAGTGTGTAGTGATGTGTTCATACTTAACCTGCACCCAGAGTAAGGATGGGTGCAGTAGAGGAGGTGCGGGTGGGGGAACTATGGGTAGCTAGTTATGGGTCGAGGTGTGCAGGTGTTGGCTGATGTGGGTCTATATGGACAGCCCCAGGGATGTGAGCAAAAGTGTTCATTGAGCAGAGGGGTCACCCAATGAGCAGCCAAACCTGCTATGAGTTCCACTGCAGCAAAGTCTAATCTACATGGCAGAGAACGGAATAACCAGATGTAGATGTATATATGTAGAGGAATGTGTGTGCATATCTACACATACATGGAGATATACCTCTCCCTCTCCATAGTACAAATGTATACATACAGAGACAGAATACATATACATACCCACATATAGATATATACATATGCAGACACCCATATGTTGTTAGATATACATAGACAGCAATATATAAATATATCCAAAAGGCTCACGTTTAGTCCAAAAGAATCCACAGCTCGGCCAGGGAGTGGAAAAGATTTATTGAAACAAATATCTGTAGTTAAGCGCTTTCATCTGTTTTTACAGACTTCTTCAGAACTCCAAACAACTACATCAAACACATTTAAAAAACCTTTTTGGCGCCAAAAAAACAATAATCTTTTAAAGAGACATATCCTTCATATTCGTTCATGTTAAAAATCATAAAGCGTGAACTACATATTAAAAACATAGATCATCGTGTTTACCTGTACTTAAAATTCAGTTTAAAAATATAACTCTAAGAAACCAGCAAAAAACATGTATAATAATATAATTATGTCATTAAAAATTAAAAACTTTGTTTTTTGCAAACCCAGTCAAGCCAAAGTCAAAAAAGGCTTTATACTAATAAAATCATTAATGCCAGGAAATCTGGTGGCATCAGTCAAAATCTGCCATTTGGTTTCCTTCATAGCTAATAAGGCTTTCCAATTCCCACAAAATGGTGTAATGTTCACACTGTCAATAATGGAAACTCGGAAACAGTGTGTTACCCCATAAGAAGAAATGTGACTATAAAGGGCGTTTTTTGTATCTTTAACCTTTATCTTGTAACAATGTTCATATATACGTGTTTTGGAGGACACTGTTCGTTACGTTAAGGGAGAATGGGGTAATAAATATTCCCCATTATTGGGAATGGGTTTCATTGCCAAGGGGAGTAATAGTGATAAAAACGGAATTAATCAAAGTGTATGTGTCTTGACCTATTCTCCTTATGTTAAATATATTAAGAATATAATTTATGACCATTGGAACATAACTAATGTAGACGATGAACTAGTTGAGACGTTGGGAAAGAAACCAAGGTTTGTTTATAAAACTGGGGCAAATATTAAAGGTTTATTGGAGATGAAAACAAAAAGTAAACCGAAAACTGGAGGTACCAAGAAATGTGGGTGTAGTAAACAATGTCCTAACATCTGTGAGGAAATAGTTGTGAGGTTAGGGGATCTGAACGAAACTTATGTTAAATGCAGGGAAGGAAATTGTAACACCAAATCTGTAGTTTACATCGCTAAGTGTGTGGCCTGCCCTGCATATTATATAGGAAAAACAGAGACACCTAAAAACACGTATATATGAACATTGTTACAAGATAAAGGTTAAAGATACAAAAAATGCCCTTTATAGACAACATTTCTTCTTATGGGGTAACACACTGTTTCCGATTTTCCATTATTGACAGTGTGAACATTACACCATTTTGTGGGAATTGGAAAGCCTTATTAGCTATGAAGGAAACCAAATGGCAGATTTTGACTGATGCCACCAGATTTCCTGGCATTAATGATTTTATTAGTATAAAGCCTTTTTTGACTTTGGCTTGACTGGGTTTGCAAAAAACAAAGTTTTTAAATTTTAATGACATAATTATATTATTATATACATTTTTTGCTGGTTTGTTAGAGTTATTTTTTAAACTGAATTTTAAGTACAGGTAAACACGATGATCTATGTTTTAATATGTAGTTCACGCTTTATGATTTTTAACATGAACGAATATGAAGGGTATGTCTCTTTAAAAGATTATTGTTTTTTTGGCGCCAAAAAGTTTTTTTAAATGTGTTTGATGTAGTTGTTTGGAGTTCTGAAGAAGTCTGTAAAAACAGATGCAAGCGCTTAACTACAGATATTTGTTTCAAAAAATCTTTTCCACTCCCTGGCCGAGCTGTGGATTCTTTTGGACTAAACGTGAGCCTTTTGGTTACATTGTAGCTTCACTTACGAAGGTTGGAATATATAAATATATACATGTATGCATTCGTATACATATATATCTGTATATAGTAATGTAGATATATATATATATATATATATATATATATATATATATATATATATATATATATATGTGTGTGTGTGTGTGTGTGTGTGTGTAAATATACACATGTAAATCGCTAGGATATGATACAGCAGTTACAAATTACATATGTTCACAGGCCGTGCAAATGGGGGTGAGGAGTCCAATCAACAAACGTGTAACACGTAGCATCAACCAGCCTCACCTAGACAGGTGAATCATACAAACACAAGATACAAGTTAACACACCACTGCTTCCCAGACCAGAGGCAGGATACTACAAGTGAGAGAGACTGGCCAGGTATAATCTTGAAACAAAGACATCAATGCCCCTTGTCGGACACCTCAAAAATTACTGATCATCGGAGTCTGTCTCTGTAATGATTCATCAAACCAGGTTGTAGACGTACACTGACCAGTAGGTTGTGCAAGCCTGATAACCCATGGGTCGACACAACATACGACATGGGTCCTGACACGTGGAGAGTGGGCAGTGTGTAGTGGTGTGGTTAGACCCCATCCGCACCCACAGTAAGGATGAGTGCTGTAGAGGAGGGGCAGGTGTTGGCTGGTACAGTTGTATTAGGACTGCCCCAGGGATGTAAGTAATATTCCGAAATGGGCAGAGCTTACACCCATACCTCTCAACTCCTAAGAGCAAAACCACTGGACAGAACATAAACCATTGGGGGAACAAATAGGGCCAGAAAGCCCATATTCTACTTACAACCTTAGAAATCTGATAGAATAATAGGTATGCATTAGCATGACTCGGCTGAAGGATATGGGGTCCTAAACCCAATTACTTGTCTGTATTTAATGGTGTCAGTTCCCAGGTATTTGCCAGACAGATTCAGATTGTAAGAGGAAAAAAACAATAGTATGAAGCAAACTCTGGACAGGCCGCGGATTCTGTACAGTTGTCCAGCATGCTTACGCCTAATGGGCAGCCATTCCCGATATGGGTCCCACCACAGCACAGTCCAGTTTAAATGGCTAAGTATGGTATGACCATATGTGTCATTGCATAACCCACTACACAACACCTACAAACACATGGTCACAACACCCCACAGTAGGCATGTAAGCCGATGTAATAGGCATCACAAGGTATTATTGTAGTCCTCACCCCCACCCAGGGGTGTGAGTGTCAGATGCAAACATCAAATGCAAACATCAAATGCAGTGCATTTGCAAGTGCAGGAGCAAGCCTGATTGGCCACCAGTATGCGAGTATCACACTGGTGAAGCAATGCAGAGGCTAACTGAGTGTAAGAAACTGTAACTGGAGGTTAGCATTGCTTAGCTCCATGCAAACCCGCGCACACCCGCTCACAACTGCTTTAAAGTGCCTTAATCTCTCTGTACCCAACAGCTCGTGTTCTGGCCAGAAACAGAATAAACAGCCTCTGCAAGGCTAGAACTCAGGACCATGTACATCACAGTCACAGTAGTTAACCACTATGCCATGATAGCAATACATATAAAGGAGGTATCAGCAAAATAATCCTCACCACAGGGAAATCAAATCAAACATGTGAACTGAATCTATGTACAGTGTAATGTTCTATAACCTGCCACAGACCATAAATATGTGAATTGGAGTACTGCAGTAAACATAGAGTTGAGGTGTCACTGTAATAAAGTTATGAAGTCCCCAGGACCCCATACAATGTATGTACACATGAATGACGGATACCAGACACATATATAACCTGTAATGAATAAGATATAGCTTAGCCTTTTTGAAACCGGCCAATTACGGAAAAGTGTGGGAATCCGGCCCTACTTAAAATGAAGAGGTGGGAATATGGCTCATAACTGGATGTAGCATCCCCCTGCAGGCAGAATGGCTGGAGTGGGAGAAGGCACTCTCTTTAGAGTGCAGCACTGGGGCATCCAGGAGTCCAAATTCGTGGTATGGTCCCTGGTAAAGCACCATGACAGGAGACTACTGCAGGGCCAGTACCAGGGCTCACAGTACAAAACGGAGGCCTGAGACAGTCTCGCCCATGACCTCACTACTGTCACAGGTATCCCTCAGACTGGTGAGCAGATCAGGCACCACCATGCAGACCTGAAGCAGTGGAGGGGGGATGTCCTGGAACAGTGGATCCAGGAATCAAGGCAGATGCAGAATGCCCCAGAACTGAGTAAGTACTCATTTCACTACATAGTTAATAATTGCCTAGCTTGTGTATACTATGGATAGGTATGGCTAAATATCACTGTACTTCTCTAACAGCTGCAGATGAGCATGCTGTGAACCAGCAAGCCTATGATGCTAGGCTGCAAAGGATGCATTGCGAGGCAGGTTAGTAAATAGCCTGCATGTACTGTTGTTGTTGAGTTGAGTCTTTCAGCTTTTCCCGGTTAGAGGTCGCCACAGCGGAACTCCGGTCCACTAATGATTGGCAGAAGATTTTTACGTGCTGAGTTACCAGCCCTGATGCACAACCTTCAACGAAGGTGCGCCCATTCACGCATGTCTCCACACAGGAGACGCTCTAGCTGAGAATCGAACAGGACGTCTTACTGTGAGGCGACAACGCTACCGCAGCACCACCACCGCATATAGCCTGCATGTACTGCCATAACAAATAAATGTAAGAGCCTCAGAAAGTGTGTTGTACCAGTATACAGATTTGTGTAATATGCTGTGAATAAAGGTGTAACCCCTGCATTGCTTTTGTTTACTCTGCAGTCATATGTTGTTGTACTGTTGCAGTTATTAAATAGTACTGTTGTAGTAAGCAGTAGTAAGCAGTGTTACCCACACTGTGGTATGCAGATAAAATGTGTATGAAGTGCTGTATAACAATGTTGGAAGTGCAAACAGGACAGTCATATTAGACTAAATACATTGCAAAGCCTCACAACAATTGCCTGATAGCATAGTGTACAGTGATTTTAACCGTAATGCTTTTGTCACACACACAGCAGGGCTTTGGATCCCAGGATCGCCAGTGAGTTGTATGCATAATCATTCCACACAACTGCACACAGTTTATTAGAATGTTCAGAGAGAAAGGATGCATATATACACTTAACAACTGTACATATTATGCTAGAATGCTCAATCCAATCTGCCTCGTCAACTGTTCCAATCTGCCCAGTATGTCCTGATAAATGGCTCACATCACCTGCCTTTTGCCCTGTTCCCCTGACAAATTAGTGTGATGTTCCAAGAAATGTAGGTAGCTGTAAATGACATATAACTGATAGTCAGACTTGTACATAGTCAGAGAATGTACATGCAAACATACCTGTCATCCCAGAATCTCACCCAAAGTGTATGACAGCAGTCAACAGTCTAAAAACATGTTGCATTACACCTGCATCTTGTTAAGCCTGTACATAAGACACAGGTCCTGTACATACTAATCTGCAAACATACCTTTGTACAATATAACGCCATTGGGTAGTGTAATAATACATGTATGGGACAGACCACTGCAGTGACTATGAATGTTGTGAAAACTACAAGGATTTATTAGTTGTTAATTGAACTCTCTCTCTCACCCCTACCATATGTGCAAAAATAACCAATTTACACAACTCATTTGGTATGTCTACACTCCTAACCTTTGTTGGGACATATGTTTTATTGGTTTATAAATATTCACATCTGTTTCTATGCATGTGCCATGTTAAAATGCCCCCATATTGGTGTCCTGTTGCCATCAATGAAACCTGCATGTTGTTGTAATGGCCATTGTTTACCCATATATGCATGTGTTCTGCCTGCTCTGCAACTATTTTATATCTGATGCCCTGGGTAATGGGAATACCTATGTATGCTGTTATAACTAATCGTGAATGCTGTTGACTATTACTAACCCATATCTGCCTTAAACATGCTAAAACATAGCTCGTATGGGAAGGCCGGTCCCAGTAGACCCACCTGTCCCACCTCAGCTGGCCATGGCACTGGGCACCAGCACATCTGGGGCCCAGCCTGGGACCTCCTTGTCCATTGGCCTTGCACCACCTTCGGGTGGAACCGCCACAGGGGATGGGGCTCAGCCCCCCCGGGAGTGGGAGATCCTGGGCCGTGGTGCATAGGGAGCTCAACGGGGAGATTCAAGACCGCCTATGCCAGCTTGAATGCCAAGAGGTGCAACTAGAGGGTGAGACAGCCCCTCCTACACAGCCCCCAGCACAGCCACCTTCTGGGCTTTGAAGGTGCAGTGGTGACTTCCCATGGGTGGGGACCTCAGTCCCACTGTATCCATTTGCGGGCTCATGGGATTGCGACTTCCAAACACCCCTCCCCATCCAAGGTCCCACTCACATGTGTCATATACTGCCCCTGTACACGTCTTGTTTGTCTTGTCTGTCATCCTACCCAACCTATCCTCCCTGATCATACCTACTCTCCTTCCCCAACATCCCACTCACACCTAAAAGTAAAAGAAAAAAGGGCAATCTGTTCACTCAAAAAAAGCATGCCCCATACATAGCTGTCCATTTCGCACACATGTCCACTGGTCACATGCAAACATTTCTAACTGGCATCATAACATACTACTGTTGTCCTCACCCCTCTCTCAGGGTTGTGAGTGTCTAAATGTACCGCCAAATGTATTGCATATGCACAGCCGTTGCTGTAGAAGAAATGGACAGCTATGGACCTTCCCTACACCCTTCCTGCACATCCCTACCTACCTTGCCTATTGTCTTTCCCTCTTTGTGCCCCTTTTTCACCACTTTCCTATCACCCTTTTTTCCTTTTCTTTTAAAGAAATAAGCACAGGGGTAAGTGGGAGTAAGCACTTTTAAGTAGAAGTGAGTGGGTTACAGCCTGTTTGCGCAGGGATAAGCACTTCCTAGACAAGTTACGCAATCAAGAAGGTAACTGAGTGTAAGGAACTGTAACCAAAAGTAGCCACTGCTTACCATCGTGCAAACCCGCGCACACCCACTCACAACTGCTTAAAAGTGCCTTAATCACTCCATATCCAACAGGCCTTGTTCTGCCCAGCAACAAAATAAACAGCCTCTGCAAGGCTCGAAACCAGGACCCTGCACACAACAGCCAATGTGATTTACCACTAAGCCATGGCAGATATACAGACATTGGATGTTATCACAAACATAGCATCCAGCACAGTCATTCAACAGTATAGGAAATGTATTCCATTATGTAGATGCATGTGTGTATGTGTTTATGTCCAGATATATATACATACATAGATATATATATATACAGATATATCAAGAACATACCATGTGACAACAAAGCAGTAAAAAAGAATGAAAAGTGAAACACCAGCAACTCCTGTATTATATAGTGGTATTGTCCTATGTAATATCAAGACTCCCTTAGACAGACATGTGTCATTAATACACACAAACATTTGTACATTGCCCAAATACATTACTTTGAGCATTTCATTTACATTAACAAAACAGTTCCTGTCCAATCATTATGTGTGAACAGTACTCTTGCAAGATGCTGTGTGCAACATCATCATCATTAAAAAGTTAAATGGGGTAACCATAGAGGGACCGGTCGTGTGTACAATGGGGTCATCTGCATCACGTGCACCTGGAACATTTCGGAGTCATGTGCATACCAGGATTTTGTGACTGAGAGAAGGGTGAGGACAACCGTAGTATTTTGTGATGCAAGTTAAAAAAGTTCCATGTGTCCAGTGCACACGTGTGTGAAATGGACAGCTATGTATGGGGCAAAAGTTGTTCTGGGAACAGATTGGCCTTTTGTTTCAGTTTTTGTAAGGTGAGAGTGGGATGTTGGGGAAGGAAAGTAGGTATGCTTGTGGAGGATAGGTTGGGTAGGATGACAGACAAGACAGCATACAGGGGCAGTGTATGACACGTGGGGGGATACACCTTGGACGGGGAGGGGTGTTTGGCAGTCACAAGCCCATGAACCCCCAAATGGAAACAGTGGGATGGAGGTCCCCACCCATGGGTAGCCACCACTGCACCTTCACAGCTGCAAAGGTGGCTGTGCTGGGGGCTGTCTAGAAGGGGCAGGCTCACCCTCTAAATGTGACACTCTGCCCTGGGACTGGCATAGCTGGCTTCAAAACCCCTTATTGAGCCCCTACGCACCATGGCCTGGACTGTACGAGAGCTGACAAGTTCCTATTTGGACCTGCTCCCAGGGGGGGCAGGCCCCATCCTCAGTGGCAGTTCCAACAGAAGGTGGGCAGAGCAAACAGAGGTGGAGGTCCAAGGCTGGGCCCCAGACATGCTGGTGCCCGGTACCATGGCCAGCTGAAGTGGGACAGGTGGTTCCGCTGGGACCTCCAATCCCATACAGCCTATGGTGTTGCAGTTTTAACACAGATAAGGCTTAGTAATAGTCAACAGCATTCAGGATTACTTATAACAGCATACATAGATATTACCATCAACCCAAGACAACAGATGTCATACATTTGCAGAGGGAGCACAACACATGCATATATACTGCATGACATCTGTCCAAAGCATAGATGACTTGTGACTGCAGCTATGAACAGTGGCCCACTATTGACATGTCACTGTGATAACCTCAGACAGTGACTGTCATACCACTGTTTCATGTGACGTATGTCCAATCAGGGATGCAATGGCAGTAACTCTCATCACTGTCACTGTGTACTGACTGCAATCCTCACACTATGCTTCTGCAGTTCACAGATGTGTGTTCTGTGATTAACACAAGAAACAAATGGTTCCACACACTGACCAGTCCACAGATTACCATACAGATGGGGGTTTCCTCACAAAAAGAGCACTGTCTTGTCAGTTATTAAAACATGCAGACTAGCCATTACCACACACAGCTTGTTAGATTGGCTGTAGTCTGAATGAAGCAGAGCTAAACTTACATGCTGTAGTCATGTCTGGCACATCACCCTCCTGTCTTTAGGCTATTTTCCACTGTGTATGTCATTTGAGGAATATCCAGATTTCATCTGTGATAAAGTTTACCAAACACCAGATCCAGTATCCACTCACAGCGACTGTCATGGGCAAACACCAACATGATGTTTCTAGATATTGTACTGTGTTTCCATGCAATTGGCTATGGGAATGTCACCACAGCTGTTACACATGCAATCAGCTAGAGGAGGACTGCAATAGGTGCAGAGGCCATCACCTGATCATGACCATCACTTACAAAACACAAGTTGCTGCTCAGCAGGTGTACATCTCCACATCCACCAGAGAGTGTGAGTGAGGGACAGACAGACAAAGTACATCAGAGAAGGGCTGGGAGACTAAAACTCATCTGTCACACACCTACCGGTACAGGAGTTCAAACCCCTGACTGACTAGCTATTACTATTAGAAGTGCATGCAGTTACTTCATGTGCTACATAGCTGACATGTTGGTGTGCTGTAAGAACATATATGTGTGCTGGTGAGTGACATCTGCAACAGAGATATAGTAGCCATACATTAGGTGTAGCACACATGGCTGTCCACATGAACAGATGTCATTGTCAACACAACCACACTCTCTAAGAGACTCAGACACATTGGCACACTTTGGCAGGCAAACAAACACACTTCCTAACTACTTAGTTTGCCACACTACAGTAATGCACAGGTATTACATGCACCACAGGGGTTATCCTGAGGTTCTATGGGCTAGGGCAGGTGAATGTGTCTGACATCAGTCAGTATGCCAATGGGAGTTATACTAGGTGTGACTGTGGTTGGGAACATCATACCCCACATGCAGACACAAGGTGCCAGTACTGACATGCATGTGTGCATTGCTTCATGGGTGTGTAGTGGATGGCTGTGCAAGATGGCTGTACAAGGCTGTGTGAGGGGTAATCCTGGGCATCAGGCCACCTGACAATGGTCTGCAGTGTCGTTCAGGGGTGTAGTGTCAGCAATGGCCCACACAGATGGGTATTGTATTAACTGTCCTGTCATCCTGGTTATCATTGTGTGTGGCCATTGCTTTGCAATGCATGCCATGTCTGTGTTTGATAGTCCTTGACATGGACATTGCCTGGGATGTGCACGTCTCACATTAATCTACAGTAACATCTTTAAGTGTACCTGGTTTGCCTGGCACATTTCGTGTACACAGACTGTTATCATCAGATGTGCAAATCCTGGTCTGGTGTGGCAGGACCTGCTAATAGACAGCAAGTTGACCCTGCACCTGCATTGATAGCATGATACAGGTATTCCCTGATGTCAGTGGCATCTGTCCATACAGGGCAGGTGTGTAAGGCATTGTATGTCCTTTGTGGATCACATTTGATGGCACCACATATCTTGCAGGCATCCATTGGGGAACATAGCAAAGGCGCATTGTCCTCAATTATGTGCCTATTGTACTGGTGGACAGGGTGCCATGCCCTCTGCAGCCCACTGCATTCACACCATGTCCACTATCCATCAACAATGTGCAGGGTACTAGCAACATAGCAGGATTGTCTAGGCAATTGTGTTTATGTATGACACATGGGTTCAGACCGTATTCTGGGTAATAGTAGGGTTGCTTACTTTGTTCACCAGGCCTTTTGCCAGATGTAGGGGTATGGCTTGCCAACACAGTCTCTTGGCTGATTGAAATCTGTAATCCTCATGAGGTGGACATTGGGAAATATAATATGGCCACCATATAGGAAAACTACAAAAAACACTCCTCAACATGTCCAGTGGTTAGACATTCACAGCCATCTCCACACAGGCTTTGACTGTCAATCACACCACACACACACACACACACACACACACACACACACACATACCACATCTTGGAATAGAACTCCTACCTAACTAGTTTATCACACTACAGCATTACGTAGTTATAGCATGTGCTACGGAGATTACTGGGCTACCCCATCCCCAAAGGTGTATCTCACAAGGAATGACATCAGCAGGGTTAGCAAAGTAGGGCAATTTGAATTTCCTGCAAGTGAGTAGCCCAAAATGCATTGCTCACAAAACAGACAGTGAGACACACACAACACATCCACAACTGACATGTGTGGGTATGGAACCCATGACCAAGATCTATATCACACTACTGCATGGAGATGTTATAGGATGCACCATGAGGATTACTAAGGAACTTGTTCCCTAGAGGTGTATTTGACAAGGAATGACATCAGCAGGATCATCAACATAGGGCAATGTAAATGTCCTACGAGTGAGTAGGCTATAATGCATTGCTCCCTACACAGACATTGAAACACAAAGAAAACATACATAACTGCCATGGTTGTGGATGGAACCCTACCACAGTTCTAAATCACACTCCTGCAGTACTCAGTTACCCTACGCGCTACAGAGATTACTGGGATACAGCAGTCCCAGAGGTGTATTTCTAGGTGGGTGACATCATCATCCTTGCCAAAGTTGAGTATGTGAATTGCAAGGAGTGTGCATACTCTAAAAAGCATTGTTCCCTTTTCAGACAGGCAGACAGACACACAGAGTTGGCAAGTCTGGGATTAGAACACCTACCAAAGTAGTTTATCACACTACAACATTACGTAGTTACAGGACATGGTGTAGAAATTACTGGGTTACAGCAGTCCCAGAGGTGTAGTTCTAGGTGGGTGACATCAGCACCCTTGCCAAAGTTGAGTATGTGAATTGTAAGGAGTGTGCATACTCTAAAAAGCATTGTTCCCTTCTCAGGCACACAGACAGACACATACACACAGTTGGCAAGTCTGGGATTAGAACACTTATCAAACTAGTTTATCACACTGCAGTATTACACAGTTACAGGATGCGCTACAGAGATTACTGGGTTACAGCAGTCCCAGCGGTGTATGTCTAGGTGGGTGACATCAGCAGGATTGCCAAAGAAATGCATTTCAAGTGTACTGTGAGTTGTACATGTCTTTTAACTGTGTGTACCCACTGCTTACTGTCGTGAAAACACATTTACACCCACTTACAACTGCCTTATACAGTCCTAAATGACATTATCAACAACCCTTGCAGGTTTTGAACCCTGGACCATGCACACCAAGGTCACTGGACTTACCACTAACCCATCTGGGTTGTATACATGTTTCATGGTTTTTATAATACACATTTTACTACAGGTATTCCACAGTACTGAAAACAAATGGGACAGTCACTTTGTGTACATATGTACAGTACCCTTGAATGTACTGTACTCTGTGAAACAACATAGACAAGTCTACATATGCACAACTGTTATAACTAAATACTAAATACATATATGCATATACGGGATGTGTATACACACACACACACACACACACACACACACACACACATATATATATATATATATATATATATATATATATGCATATACACAGACACAGCTATAGCCATATATATAAACATGTCTGAACACCCTTTGTGACACAGAAGGGTTCCAAAGGAATTGACATGTACACAAAACAGAGGCAACTCTTGTTTTATAACATTTAAATCTTAATCAGTTCACCAGAGAAGGAATGGTTGTTGTTTATGTGGAGTTTGGGGTGGGGAATGATGGCTAAGGAAATATACCCCAGGGATTGTGGAGTTTGGGTGGCGGAATGATGGGTATGGACATACACCCTGGGGACCACATCTGTGTCACTGCTCGACAGTGGCACAGGAAAATAACATACCCAACAGTAGTCGTTATTGACTGTCTATTCTTTTCTATTCCTAACTATGTAATAATTTGTAGACTCCACTCACCACAGATAACTACCATGGTGTGCAGCATGTTAAAAGATGTAATACATGTGTATGCCTGGCTACAGGGTAGTCACACACACACAAACACATACACTTGCCAGTATTGTGCTTACAAGTCTTGCCAATGTAAAGGTAACTAGTAGAGTGGTATGCAGTTGGGGTATGTGCCACAGAACTACAGAACTCATACAATTACACTTACTCTGATTCTGCTTCTGAGCTGGGTGACATCACAGGACTAATTACTTGCAGTGGGGAGGGGGGGAAAGGGTGGTTTAGCAGATGACAAGGATAAAGGCCAGTGCAAAAGGTGGTTTCTCTTTGGAAAGCAGTAAAACCCACTGTCATGACAGGATGCGGACACAAATACACACATACACAACCACACTCAGCCATTTGCTCTCACACACACACACACACACACACACACACACACACACACACACACACACACACACACACACACACACACACACACTTGCCAGTGGTGGGATCAGAACTCCTGCTTATCTACAGATCACTATTACAGTACTACACAGTTACGAGACGCAACACAGAGATTACACATTTCAAGGCAGTCAGAATGCCCTTCTAAGATTGAGGACATCAACAGGGATACTGACAGTTATGATGTACATAGCTGTAAACCTGTGTGTTTAAAGTAGGAGATCATTACAACCTGTATGCACAAACAAGACACATCATCTGCAGGTAAGACATAGGTAGGCCTGAGAGGTATACCTCTGAACTGGAGTATGTCCATCTGTGGAATGGACAACTACTATCACTATACAGGGTTACATTGGTCATGCTCATACACATAGAATCACAGGACTTGTTTGGATGCATTGACTCGAATTACACAAGGTCACAGTGGGCATGCACATACACTTAGTAGCACAGGGCCGTTTGGGATGCAGTATGACTACAACTACAGAAGGTTATACTGGGCATGCTCATACACTTAGAAACGAAGGGCTTGTTTGGATGCACTGACTCAAATTACACAAGGTGGCAGTGGGTACACTCATACACTTAGTAGCACAGGGCTGTTTGGGATGCACTCCGATTCTAACCACAGAAGGCCACAGTGTGCATGCTCATACACTTAGATGTACAGAACACGTTGTAATGGACTCCTATTGTAAACACACAGGTTTACAGCTATGTACATCTTAACTGTCAGTATATATGCACATCATACAGGTTTACTACCAGATACCTGTATGTGGCCCGTAAATTATATATCTGTGTCTGTGTTGTGTGATACACATGCATACATGTACATGAAGTACTGCCATATATATGTGAAGTATACACAATCATGCATGTGTGGAAGTGTACAGACAATAGGTTAACTGGGACACACAGGTGGATGCTAACTACAGCATGTATCACACACATTGCTGCCCTGAAAGGCATACATTGATATCAGGTTGTGGACAGTGGCATTATACTTGGAACAGTGGCATGTGCAAGCATAATATGTGAACCCCATTGTCTAATGGTACTGAGGTGCAGTTGTCAAGATGACCTATCCCGGCTGTGTTAGTAGTTGTCATTATTAGCAGGACCGCTCCACTAAGCATATCTGACATTGGTCATCTACACAACGTCTGCTGCTATCCGTCACCTTATATGTAGCATTTGATACCAAGCACAATACTGCCACTTGCAATGATGTCATGGTATGAGTGGCAACTGCCTGACCAAAACAATGAGCCAATGTCCTGCTGTAATTATGATGTTGTCCAGTGTCTGTCATTCTGGGATGTCATGACTGAAAGAAGACATGCCTTTGTCACAGAGGACATACATCCATGATTCAAGGGAGTGTGGATAATACCTAGGTCGCATTTACTCATATAGTGGCATTCCAAGGCAAAAGCCCTAAACACAGAAGTAACACCCTGACACCTACAAGACAGTTGCATTGGATGCTTATGCTAACCAGTGCTAGATGTGTGGCTTTCATAATCCATTTGCTCAATGTAGAATCTTTAATGGGGAATACTGACATCTGTACAGTGAGGAACACCTGGCTGAAGGCTCTGCAGTGCACAATAGCACTGCCACCATATAACTCAGATCCAGACATGTGGGCCATAACACTGGTACGGACCACTCCAGGTGGTGGTGTCCACATATTCATAAAGGCTACTCACAAGTAAAGACCACTACTCTGACATAATTCACCAAAGCTGCATTCTAGGTTGTATCCTCATATACATCCACCAACAAGTCCTCAGACTACCAACACACATCCATACATGTGGTATGAAATAGTATGGTAGAACACCAGATAACCTTCAACTGGTGGACTGTACCTAGCCCTACATCAACTGTGCAAAGTACCCATGTACTGACATAGTTGCATAATGTGTTATGCAATGCAATAATGCCACTGTTTTTAACCAGGTCAGTTGTACACATACCAGGGTGTCTCAGATGTTGTCAGGATTAACACAGTTGACAGTTGCTGTACACCAGTAAACAACACCCTCATGGTTGGATATGACCTAGATGTACCTGCCCTGGATATGTACAGCCCACACTCATACAACATAAATGAAAATACCATAGCTGCTGTCCTTTGTACATACAGGTGGCTACATTCATTACACATGCACATGGAAGATAGGTCTGTGGCTGCTGAATGATAACAGTACATATGGTTTGATATTTATGTTGACAGAGGTAATATTCCCTCTCTACTGGTCACCCATGACACCTATCATATCATACAACAACCCATGTGGCATGTATGTCATCAGACATATCCAACAAAATGCAATGCCTACAAACATACCCAAATAACAGGATCATAGGACCTACACACATAGCCTGTATTGACAGACTCAGGGAAATACAGCCATGCTCTGTATCTGCCTGAGTGGTTACATGTGATATGTCCATGACATGTACAGCCATGTGTGCCCACAGATCCTACATATACCCCATGTCAACAATTGCAAGCCATGCATGCATGCATGCATTGCAAGTCATGCATGCTGTGTGCTGTCTGGTCATTAACCTTATTACCACAATAGCCAGAATGTGCTGGGGTGAGATGTTTACAAGCCACAGACCTCACACATGCTTGAATAAGTGTAATGCCTAGCTCAAACAGAGCACATTGCTGGCACTGTTCAAGTAATCATGAGGTGTGTGTGGCAAATATGATGTGTGCGTGTGGAAAATATGATGTGCTCATTGTTGACCATTACAGTGCCCTGGCTTCCCAGTGGAACTGTCAACTAACAGTTTGTGGGATCATGACATGGAATAATGCTGTGTGTGTGTCTTGCTGATGTGCTGTTGGCATAAATGTACACTTGGCTACTCAGTGAAGGTGGTTGTGTGTCTTAACCAGTACATGAATACAACATCCATTATGGTGTAATGCTCAGCTTGGTTTCACACATGGTGTGGGGAAGGTGTGGAATGTATCCTCTTGACCTGCTAGTCCACTTACTGATGGAGACTGCATATGTGTACATGTATTGATGTGTGTTTAGACTCCATGCGTGTGCAATGTCTGATGTTTGAAGGTGACTGTTGTCTTAGTACATCATGCAGTTAGAATGCAGCCTCAACATAACCAACTGTATATGGTGATATGGTCAAAGTACAGTAAGCTGTACTTTAGGTATGGACAGATGTTTGGACATAACTACTAAGGGGTGGGGCTACTTTGCAGTTGAATGATTACTGAGGACAGCTCACAGGTGTGTTACAACCATTCCTACAATAACCTGTGTAACTGCTAAGCTATAGTTTTGTTAATTGAAGGGGAAGACACACAACTTAGAATGCAGTAAGGGTGACACTGAAGGCAAACCTTTTGACACCTGGAACACTAACACCTCCCCTGTGCATATATTGTGCATATAATGGCACAGTTGGCAAAGAAAAGACTCAGTACGCTTTGTAGCAAATGCAATAGTGCTGTCGCTCTGTAATACCTATCATGAGATAGGCAGGTTTTTGATTCAAAGTACTGGCATGTGTGGGTGTATGTGTGTGTCCATATATGTCACGTATGGTGGGGAATACACCCCAAATATTTTTCACTCTCCTGTACACTGTTCTAGACATCTGTACAGAGTGAAGTGTAGAAAGCAAGACATAGGCAGGTGTTTGAATCACACACATGTCAAGTGTCTGTATGTGTGTGACATAGATGTATATCTTTGTGAATGCCGCAGTGTGTGTGTGTGTGTGTGTGTGTGTGTGTGTGTGTGTGTGTGTGTGTGTGTGTGTGTGTGTGTGTGTGTGTATGGCTGTCCAGTCCCTGGAGTGAGGCTCTATTTTACCATAGTGAAATGATAAGACCCATCCACTCAATGCAATCTAGTATCCCTGTTGATGTCATCAATCTTAGAAGGGCATTCTAACTGCCTGTAAACATGTACACCCTAGTGTAAGGCTTGTTGTTACATAGCCTACTGATGAACCCCCCCCTCCCCACATACACTCACCTCAATCTAGCATCCCGGTTTATGTCCTCAATCTTAGGCCATTCTGACTACCTATACATGTGTAATCTCTGTGGCCCGTCTTGTAAATTGCGTAGTACTATAATGATGATTTGCACATAGGCAGGGGTTATCATCCCAACACTGGCAACTGTGTGTGTGTGTCAGTATGTGTGCTATTGTGTCTTTGAATCCCTGAGTGTGTGGGTGTTTTACTGTGTCTGTGAATCCCTGAGTGTGTGGGTGTGTATGTGTATGCATCCTGTCATGAGAGTGGGTATTACTGCTTCCCAATGAGAAGCCACCTTTTCCACTGGCCTTTACCCTTGTCATCTGCTAAACCACTCTTTTACCTCCTCCTCGCTCCAGGTAACTATACCTGTGATGTCACCCACTATGGATGTGACGACTCTGGCCACAGTAGCTTACTACACAGCTATCATGCTCTTGGATCATTAGATCAGTAAACATGTTTGAAACTTGGGAGATTATAATTCTGATGTGGAAGCTACAAGGTGCATGCAGGCATTGTCATACAGACCTGTGAGTAGTCTACATTTACATATGGGACACTAACTGCAAACACTGACATCCCCCGGCACATGCAATTACACCTGAAAGAGGAAGGCAGAACATCAAGATCAACATGCAGTTACTGTTGTTACACATGATACATACTGTCAAATGTACAAAATGCATTCTAAAACTGTAGTACATGGTATGTCTGCTTCCTGTCAACACTACTCAACAACTGTAATCTACAATTGTCTTCCTAGTATGTTCAGCCTGTGCATCAGACCATATGAGCATGTCCCTGCACCGGTGGTGTGGATGACAGGGATGTGGCACAGGCATCATCATATGTATAGGGTGATCATGTTTGCCAGAGGCCTAGTCTGCATCACTGGATGACATCATGTGTGTGGGTTAGGGCCTTTGATCTCATTGGGGCATGTGTGGATGTTATGCGTGTGTGTGTGTTGAGGCACCCTACATTTGTTTCTGCTGTGTGTGTATATGTATACACACAGGTCTGGCATGTGGCTGGCCTACACAGGGGTATTATTGACAGCTGCAGACTGTACAGGGCAGGTTTCAAAGTTCACAGTGTCCAAGCATGGCCACGTGACCTGTGCCTGCCAGGGGTTGCACAGGCACTAACAGGCAGAGGTCCAGATTGGGTACTGTCTGATAACACATGTCCACTGGAACCGTGTCCCTGTTGGGACCATCCAGGACCATGTGCACATGGCCTGCTGTATCCTGGTGTGGACAGCACAGCACCAGCTGCACTGCTGTTGCTACCGTCATGTGAAGTAGCATGTTCACGTAGACCTTCAACAGGTGATGTAGCTGGCCTACGTCCACATGCCCGATGCCTCACTCCCACCAGATGTTCCAGCACAGACATTCCACGCTCGAGGATTGACATGCCATGATCAAGGACTCCCACCATGTCACCCAATCGTCTATCCAAAACATCTGCAAGATGATGGTGAGCATTTGCAATTGCCTGGATTTTGTCAGTTAAAGAACGTCTGAAGCCTCAGACCTTCTCTGTTGTGCCATTCAACACATGCATGTGCCTCCATTACAGCCTGAAACATGCATCTGGTGACACCAGCTGATGTGCTATGTCTTGCAGGGGCATGTTGGCCAGAGGTCCTCCTATGAGCAGCACTGGGCACATGCCTGTGTGGGACATCACTAGTCATTTGGCTGGGATCATGGTGTGCAGGCACACATTCCACAGTCTCCACTTTCCTGTTCCATGCTACCACCCACCAACTGTCCTTCCTCTATGGCCACTGGTGATGGGGTATGTGAAGGCATAAGAACTGTGTGCGGGGATGATGGGGATGCAGGTAGAATGTTAACCAATGGCACAGATTCAGCCTCTGACAACCTTGCCTATGCCTCAATCATACTTTCATCATCACTGCTAGAGTCTGTGGGGACACTAACATCAGGTGGACCGCAGGAGGGCAACGCACCTACATCAACACCTGTGAGGGGCAGACAAGAACTGTACATTACAGGCTATGCAGCACAGTACACACAGACAGACACATGCTATGACACCCAATGGCATGCAACATGCATGTGATATGGCAGAAGGCATTCAGCGTAGACAATTATAGTGGTAGTTATCATACATCCCTGAGTTGCACACAACAGCATGCATGTGTTATAGAAGAAGGCATGCACCTTACACAATTATAGTAGTAGTTAGCATATATCCCTGTGCCCCAAACCTGCAACACAATGCATGCACCATGCACCATTACACCGCACTGCCATGTTTTGTGCAACATACCCCACATGTTAACAGACCATCACTGACATTTGCACATCTGCCACTGATGCTTTATGTTGGCCACTGCCCCTATGTGTGAGGAGGATATGAGCAGAAGGGTATGCTGAGTGAATACTATGTTTGCCTGAGCCCTAGCTTGCATATCTCCCCCAAAGCAGTGCATTTCTGTTCAAAATTATTCTGCTTACCCCTGAGCTGAGTCTACAGACAATGTGCATGTGGCTGTATGCACATGTTTGACATGGCTGTCCCTACTTTGCAATGGTGCCACAGACCAGCACTGGTTAACAGTACACCAGCCTGATGTGTGGCATATGACCTTGCCAATCACATGTAGTATGACATGTCTTCTGCTGACATGTTGAATGACATGCATACATGTATAACACAATGGCCACAGGAGTGAGGTAATGGTGTCCCAATGCAGGGACGTGTTATACTAACATGGACCTCCAGCTGACACAATGTTGTCAGTCCACCCTACAGATATACAGTGACATACTGCACATTGAGCTAATATGCATACCCATTGCAGGGCATCATGTGGCTTCACTTTTGCTATACAGTGTGAGTTACAGACACAGTTCATAGCCATGACTGTGTTCAGATACAATATATATCTAATGTGGAATGTGACCCACATCACTGAGGTGTATACACACTAAACCCTAATGTGGAATGTGTGACACAGGTCACTGAAGTGTATACAAATGACACCCCTGCACATCTGCAACCATATTGTTGATGTCTGGCAACTATGACCAGACATGGCTAACCTAGCAGTACTCCATGTCCCACATGCCATCTGTGTACCTCACACACATGAGGAGCAAGCATGACAGTGATGTCTGACAGCAGCAAGGTGAATGTACTGCATCTGCGGCCTGATGTGGTTGTATGTGTATGTTGTGCAACACATATATGTATTTGGATACTGTATAGGTGAATGCTTTGGATACTGTATAGGTGAATGCTTTCATATCGTGGCACACTCATGATGTTCAAAACATGTTATGTGGTGGTTTGATGTCATGCCTACAAAAGCTGTGCACAGGCCTGTATGATGTTTTGTGTTTCACATCTGCAATATCACCATTACACAAAGGCCATAGTTGTATTGTGTCGAGCCAATGTACAACAGGGTGTACACACATGTACATCACTTCTTCTGTGTGTGTTGCTTCATGTCTCTGGCCATCCTCCATGGCCATGTGTAAACATGTTTTGTCCAGTGGTTGTGATGGACATCTATTTCACATGTCAGTGTTGTCCTATATGACATACACCCATAGAAGTCATATGCTCCACTGAGGACAGGGTTATGCAGACAAAGGGTGGTATGTTTGGGATGTGAGATATCATGTTTTGCAGGATAGTTAAGCAGTGTTGCAGTCAGACCACTAAACGTCATGGACATGTTAGATAGCACATGACATTGTGTGACATTCATAGCAAGGGTATAATCCACACGGGTGAATCCTGTGGGCTGGTCATACTCCAGCTCCAAAACATTTACAGTATGTGCACACATATGCTCTCTGTATAGTACTGTTTGTTTTCCCCATATGTGTAATGCTGATCTGTAGTACATGTCCCTACAGTGAACTACACCTCCACTATTGTATTCATAGCTGTCCACACATCTGGCAATGACAGTTTGCAAGGTTTAGTGTAGGTGTTTTATATAGTCTTCAATTATTCCACATGGGTAACCACTGTGATGCATTGCAGGTCTGACCTGTATATATTAACAGGTCCACCATACATTATGCATATGTGTGTTAAATGGCCACATGGCAGATATGCTATTAATATGATCTGTGCATTATCAAGCCTGATAAATGATAACAATCACACCTGCAACAGGCTGCTGTTACTGCGAAATGCCAGAGGTACCTAAATAGGAATGTCACAGCAGTCAAAACATTATCCAGACCTGTGTGATAGCTACAGCGTGCAATGTGCATGTTAGCACATAAGCCAGTACAATAGACTATACTATAGAGTATGCACATCTGTGCATACATAGAGTAGCAAACTATAGTATGTGGCATGTGTGCATACATGCCTTGCATATGATGTTACATTACATATTGTACAGTAACATATGTAACTATATGAAATATAGTTGTGTTATATATGCAGTAGTGTCTTACCAGGCAACTCCAGGCTCAGTGCTTGTAAGACACCCACCTCAACAATACCAGCTAAAGCTTGTGGATGGAGTTCTGCAGGTGTCCCCAGGTTGGCCAGTAGCTCCTCAGTACATGTGAGTGGGGGCTGGGTGATTGGCCCCCCCCACCTGTTGCACCTTGTTGCCTGGTGATTGCATTTGCACAATGTTTTGCCCATCTAATGATGTCAGTGCAGTATCGGTGCACCTGCTGATAGGTGTGATTGTGGCTGCCAACATCATTTACCCTCCTGCACAGTTCCTCCCACTGGGCATCCCGCTGCTGTGCATCCTGTGGCACAGGGCTGAAGAGTGTTACATGGTTGTCAAGGAGGCATGGAATGAGGACCTCATCCTCCAAGCGGGTGTATGGTGGCAGTCTGGCACGCGGCATACCTGGAAGACATAATGATGGAGGCAGGTCACAGTAACTCACAGAGAAGTACAGACGTACAGCTGAAAATACATGTGTATCACATTTATTAAGATTACAAATATGTCTTTGCAAATCTACATGACACTAACACCACTGACATGCTTAACTCACACACATTTGAGACGTACTGGTGAGTTAATGTTATCACCATATATGTGTGTGTATCAAGTGATGACATTGCTCATACTCCATGTGGGTGTTGCTTTGATGTGGGCATGTTGTTTGCCTGTACTGGTGTCTTTACCTATCAGCACATGCCTGGATGTGTTCACATTAATGCAATAGACCTTAATGCTGTGTATATGTCATATATGTAGTCATACACAGCCTTAAGGGGCATGACCTGTGACCCTGCAGACTTGCTCATGGAAAGTTTTACATGTATGTGTTTTGCCACAGGGTTACTGATATATTTGCCATGCGGTCATCACACCATGTCTCAAAGAGGGGCAATGTGCAGCTTTGCTGGACAGGGATGCATAGTATGGCAGGAGTATGTAAAGTGTATGGGACAGGGATCTGTCAGGCATGTTGTGATCCTTGTACTAGAAAGGTGGATGTCCATGAAGTATGTGTTTATTTGAAATCAGGATGTATTAGTGTAGCATGTCCAACATCTCTCTGTTGGACATGACTTTATGCAGGGTAGGCATCATGCTACATAGTGGAGCTAGGGATTGGGAAGGCCGGTGTACGCCATCTGAACATGGCCAGTAACCCTTAAAGAATATATGTGATCTATTATGGGTTACTTGAGTGTTGAGTATGGCTGAACAATGATCTCTATATTCATGGACGGTGCCCTGTCATGATTAGGGGTGCCACTTTTGACTACCTGACTGGTGTGGTGAAGTAACTATCAAAGGAAAGACTACTGTTCAGCTGCAACCCATACACACACAGTTTCCATTATGTTGACCGCTGCCGAGGTGGTAGTTCATGGGTGCAGGGTCTTTAACATAGGGGATGATGACAATGCAATACTTAGCTGTCAGATTGTGGCCATACGTCACACACCACACATCTGACCCACAAAGGTCCTTCTGTATGTTGTCCGCAGCACTCAATGAGTCAACTATTGCTCCTAGTTCATAGTCATTTGCAAACTTCAATAGGCAGATGCCTTCTGTTTTAGTCTGTGTGGTATAGCTAACAATGAGGGGGAGTACCAGGAATTAACCCTATATTACTGTAGCTGGCACTGGTTTGATGTGCGTGTATTAGTCAGACACCTTCTGTTGTGTTGGTTCTGCCAGCACTCCGGTTGCCAACCACTCCTGTGACATAGGAATATACACCTAGTTTACTGAGTGTAGCTGGAACACTGTATGGGTGATGGTGTCCTGAGACCTGGCAAGGTCTTGATATGCTGTGTGAATCAACCTTACTGTCATCTACATCTGTACTGACTACATCAAATAAGTTGATCAAGGTTCATGGCCTTACAGACCAGACTCAGTAGGGTAGTAGTGCACTATTTCCAATTATCAGTGGTGTCTCCCCCTTTGTGGGGTGTGATAGCTGTTGCTCTGCACCATTCAGTGTGTACACAGCCTGACATGAAGCTATGACTGAACATGATGTGTATGTGGAGAGCAAATTGTTCTGACATTTGTGTAGGATACACCCTGGGATGCTGACAGGTCCCATGCAAGCTGTATGTATGGCTTTAGAGAGTGCAGCTTGTACCTGCATAGTTGTTATTACAGGGGCTCTGTAGTGTACATGGATATATAAATACATGTACCTGTTGGGGGGGGAGGTGAGTGTGGCTTTATGTTATCCAAGACCCTATCTGGATGAACAGGTGCTTTTTCTGTAGGTGCAGTACATCTCATGCCATAGTGCTGTGAAGCACAGCAGGTCTTGTTGTTGCCATCACGATTCATGACACAGCTATAGAATGCTCTGTGGTTGGCCTCATAATATGTGGCTGATTAGTTTCACAGTAGCTTTGTGTGGTTTTATATGGTGTATATGCATCTTACTGAGGCTGACCAGGGATCACCTCCACTCACGTGTGTTCACTCTTGCAACAGTTACTACCTTCTTTGGTACAGCTTAAGGCAGGGGTACCACCAGTTTGCCTGTATGTTTGTGTTTGGCTGAATCTTGGTTCTGTTTCTATGGCACAATCACTGCACTTATATAAGTGCTTAAAGTGCATTTGTGTAGGATTCAGCATTTGCACATGCATTGTCCATCTGCATGGGTGCCATGACAGTCACCACTTTGCTCTTACGAAGCATAACATTGGCTTTGGAGACTGACTATGTGTAGCATACTGTTAGCCCTGTCTGTGTGACTATGGTGATCCAGGTCATCGGGGTTGATGAAATCCAACATGCATTGAGCACAGGTGTTGGTAAATGAGTCTTCCCAGTTCATAATGGGATATTTCAGAGTAGCCATTAATATGGTTTTCTGTCTCAAACCTAATATTCCCCATTACAGCACAATATGACAGTTGGGAATTCTGAGGCATGGTGGGTTATCTGTCGCAAGGTGCAATTTGGATTCCACTTTGGCACAAAGGTAGTTGCTCAGCATACTGCATCTGAAGTTATGCAAGTGCAACTAGCGTTGGGGTGTACATATCCTTCAGGAATATGGACACATTTGTGGCCCATGTGTTCCAATAAAGAATAATGGCCAAGAGGTGAGGTATGTGTTATAACATGGTCATGCAGGGGTGCTCTCCGGAGCATTGAGCCATATCTCAGTCACTGCACAGATATGTTCTCCATGTTAATGATTGACGTGAGTCCATATTGAGTTTCTAAAATGTATCATTGATTAGCGAGACCCACAGTTTATTGCTTGGCTGTCCCTGTTACAGCAGTGGACTTTCACTGGAACTTTGCATGATGAAGGCACTATAGGGGAAGCATGAGCCCTAGCCAGTATCCAGATTCCCAGGGGTGACAGATGCAGGCCCTGTCTGGCAAAGCATCATGGTCTGTCAACCATGTTATCCCAGGCAAAGAGATACTGGATACCCTTTGAATTACACCAGTACATTAGACAATTGTGGAATACAATCCTTTTGTCCCTGTACTGCAGTATCATTCTGGCCAATGGCAGAATGCTACCCAGGCCTTGGACATACCTGCATGGGCTCCAAGACCTGACAGTTCCTACATGTGTGTTTCCATGCAGTCCAAGCTACTGCATCACAGGTCCTGCACAACAACATGGAATATGCCAGAGTCATGTGTATAGTTCAAAAGATGGTCTGGGTGTATGGGTATGTGGCTAATCATGGCAGACAGGCAGCTGACAGTATGTTTGTCCTCGTATAGCTTGGTGTGTAACATAGTGCTAGAGTTTGCATTCACAAATGAGTACTGTTGGGCATGTTTCTGGCCACGTGTTATGAGGTGTGGCACGATTATGCAAACTATGTCATACAGTTTTTGTATTTTGTTGTCTGTCTATTCCAGCTTGGGAGGTCTCTTGCTTGACCAGATACTTAGAAGCCTCTGTGAATGTGTGTGATTTCTGGTGGTAAGTGCGGTTGTCCTTACTGTGTTTTGGTAAGGATTTATTTATTTATTTTATTTATTTATTTATTTAAATGTGTTGACCGGGAGTGTCCAACTGGACGTGGGTCCATTTTCAGCGGAGGCCCGGGGAGAAAAGCTCCACAGTAAAATAAACAGACAGTAGTTACATTGGATTACATAGTGATTAACAATTTAACACAGAAATTACTTACAACATATTTACAGATGAAGAACATAGTACATCAGTAGACAACTAGAATCTTTATCTGTGAAGTACATAACAGGCATTAACAAATGTAACAATGAGAAGTTCCTGATGTATAATAAGTACTAGGCTTATGAGCATCTGAGCTTGTGTTGAATATGTGTTGGTTGTGGTAATGAGATGCATGTGTTAACCTACACCTCATGACTGTCCAGTCCAGTCATGGCTGTAGACTTGACTGCCTTCCAGCTTACCCCTGTAGCTGTATCCCAGACAATGAGTGCGGTGTGGTGTTAGGTGGGTTTGGCAGTGTACATGGCATAGAGATTACATTCCCCCAGGGTGGCCACATACACAAAGCTGACATTAGTAAACACCAGTAGCTGACTAGTGGACATGCCTGTATGAGCAGTCAGTACTACAAGTACCAAGTACTGTATTTAGTTTACTTATTGCTTATGAAGATGTTTTAGACAGTGATGCTCACAAGTAAATATTTGTGTTATGGACGTGACAACACTGGCTATTACAGAAACATAGTAGCTACCTTTAGAAGCAATCCTACTGTGAGGAGCACATAACATCCTGATAGCTGATCACAGATGATGCAAGTGTCAACAAGTCTGTATCCTTTTCTGGGTATATACTCACATATCCACCAGAACCATGAGCTTTGTTGGGCACAGACACCCACTCCCCAGAGTCAAGTATCAATAGACTCTGCTGTCACTATCAACATGATCAGGATATAATCAGACAGTGTAAGCCATCACCTATGAAGCAGCTATTACACATCAGCAGCATTCTCCTACATCTTACACTACTACTGAAGATGTTACACTGGAGTTACAGATGATATGCAACCTGTTTCATTACCAGTACTGTACACAACCTTACATACAGTATTTGCAAGTGGCTGTTAGGTTGGCAATGAGAGGTTAGGCTACACAAACCCGAAAGTTCAACCAGTGTGTCTCTACTCTCAATATCCACTCTATGTAGGTGTGCACATAGCCATTTTGTCCAGCCCTGTAACAAGGGTCACTACACATTTGCACAACATGTACACATGCACAGCTGTTATTGCTTGCAAACGATACTAGTGAGGTGAATATTACATGTCTTATGTGCATGGATAGTTACCTAGCTCTTCCAATTTTATTTGCTATCATGCTGCTAAACTGTTAGATGAATACAGGTCATATGTATCCTGTTATTGAGTATTGTAATTGCAAATAGACATAACTAATGTTTGCATAACATAACAGAAATGCTATGTAAAATGGAATACTGATCTGCCTAAAATACTGTACATTGCACAGTTATTGGCACAATATCCCACAATGCAAATCATATTTGCACAGTAAGCCCACCTTTGACATGTTCATCTCACTAATACACCCATACATATGTCTACTGTTACAATATATCAACATATACTATCCCCTTTTATAGCACATACTTGTTGGACCAACCCTGACATTGACAGTGGCTGGAAAAGAATTGGTGAATTCCAAGCCCATATATATCATCCCTTGTGGTGTATGAGGAGTTTGCCTTGTGACCTACAGCAGTACACACTTAGAATACTACAAGCATTACTACTGTTCAACAATACATCACTACAAGATAGCTATTTCTACTATATGCATTGATTCTACTGTAATTATTACAGAACAGGTACTACATACACAGACATATTAAATGTTATGCATACATTCTTAGTAATTGAAGGCATTATTGGAGGTGTTATTGGCTGGTATATTAATTGTTTTTGGTTTGTGTTTCAATCTTCTGTTGGGTATTTTGTACTATTCTGCAGGTAGATACAGATGGTTTGAATGTGTGACAAGACATCCTTTTATAGTTAGAGATCAGTAACATGTGCTATCCTGATCATCAATTGGTGTTCCACAGTAGTTAATTACATGCACATCAGTTGTGCAGCTACT